>NC_056737.1:579138250-579443250 GCF_019279795.1 Protopterus annectens
AAATACATTTCCTGTACTGCTGAATGACTGTGCTGGATAATATGTTTGTGAAAACATCAGGATTATGTGTATCTCACACCGCTTAGTGGTAATTTACTTTGGCTATGGTGTGCAGGATCCTGGGTTTAAGCCTTGCAAAGGCTGTTTATTTTTTTTTGCTGGGCAGAACAAGGGTCATTGGATACAGAGTGATTAAGCCACTTTTTAAACAGTTGTAAGTGGGTTTGTGTGAAGGTAACCACTACTAACTTCTGGGTACAGTTTCTTATACTGATTTAGCTTCTCAATTGCTTAACCTGTGTAGGCATTGCTTACCCCGTGCAAATAAGCTTAAACCCACTTACTGCTTCTTAAAAGTGCTTACTCCCGCTTACCCCCACACTAATTTCTTTAAACAAAATGAAAAAGGGTTGATAGGAAATTGGTGAAAAAGGGGCACAAAGAGGGATAGACAGTAGGGAAAATAGCTAGGAATGTGCAGGATGTGTGTAGGGAAGGTCCATAGCTGCCCATTTCTTCTACAGCAACAGTTGTGCATATACACTGATTTGGAGGTAGATTTTGACACTCATACCCCTGAGAGAGGGGTGAGGACAACAATAATCTGTTGTGAAGCCAATTAGACCAGATTACATGTGTCCAGTGGACATGTGTGCAAAATGGACAACTATGTATGGGGCAAGATTTTTTTTTTGAAACAGATTGCCTTTTTTTTTAAGGTGAGAGTGGAATGTTGGGTAGGGATAGTAAGTATATTTGGGGAGGTAGGTTGGGTAGGATAACAGGCAAGACAGACAAGACAGCATACAGAGGTGGTATATGACACATGTGGGGGTAAACACCTTGGATGGGGAGGGGTGTTTGGATGTTGGAAGCCCATGAGCTCCCTAGTGGAAACAGCGTGACAGAGGTCCCCACCTATGAGCAGTCACCACTGCACCTTCATGGCCCTAAAGGTGGCTGTGCTGGGGGCTGTGTAGAAGGGCCAGGCTGACCCTCTAGTTGTGTCACGTGGCAATCAAGCTGGCATAGCAGATCTCCAAACTCCCTGTGGAGCTTGCTACGCACCACACCACAAACCTGGGGAAGGGTGACAGTGTCCTGTCCACGCCCGATCCCAGGGGAGCAAGCCCCAACTCCTGAGACAGTTCCACCCAAAGGTGGTGCAGGACCAATGGACGAGGAGGTCCCAGAGTGGGCCCCAGATGTGCTGATGCCCGGTGCCACAGCCAGATGAGGTGGGAGAGGTGGGTCCATTGGGACCGGCCTTCCCAAACGTGCTATGGTGTTTCAATTTTTCAACATATGTGGGTTAGTAATAGTCAACACATTCCAGGATTAGGTATAACAGCATGCATAGATATTCCCATTAACCCAAAACACCAGATATGGAACGGTTGCATAGCAAACAGAATACATGCATATATGGAACCACAGTGGCCATTAGCAGCATGCAGGTACATTGATGGCAGCATGCCACCAATGTGGGAGTATTTCAACATGGCACATGCATAAAAACAAATTTAAATATTTATGAAACAACAGGACATATGTTCCAACAGTACATTTAATAGAGCACATACCCATTGAGTGTTGTATTTAATTTATTGTTGCAGATATAGTGGGGGGGATGTCAGCTAACAACTTGTATATCCTTGTAGTTCTCATTACTTTCCTAGTCAGTGCTGTGATCTATACCTTCAGGTATTATTACACTACCCTATGGCCTTAGTTTGGACAGTGGTATGGATGTAGACAACTATATGCATGAACTGAGTTTTACCTGCAGTAGATACCGCTTACCTGGTATACCTGCGGAGGTATTGTTTGTTAACACTACCTGACTGTTTCTACACATATTCCTAGATTCCAGGTTGATGTTATGCACCTACCTGTCCATCTCTTATTGCACACACTCTGGGCATGTCTTGACAACATGCAGGTGAAACCGGGACATATTTTGACTATTACCCTCATAAACCTTTAGTGAGTTGTACGACAGGTTTGTTTTCATTGACATTTTTAAAATATGTACAGGCCTGACAGTCAGTTATGTGATATTAAATGCTGCTTACATGTCAGAGATAAGCACGCTGATATGCCAGGGGGACAGGGTAACAGCCAGCAGACATGGGCCAATTAACTGGACATTCTGGACAATTCTGTATACTCATGGGGTATGATTCGGCATACAGCTTACTACTATTCCCAGGGTTCAAACAATGGCTGTGTCTGCTAAAAATAAAACAGTGTCCATTACAGTTGAGTGTTTTATAGATACTGCTGTGTATCTCTTCTCTGATTTCTGTCTATAAGTCTCCCATGGTTTTACAATTTGACCTTGTAATTACAACATTCTTATACAGGGTTTCCTAGACAGTTTTGTTATGTAGCACAGTGTAGATGACAGTGATGAGTAATACCTTATTATTCAGAGCAACTTAAACACTAGCAATGCCATGCAATACCAGAGTAAGCAGTACCAGTCCAGGATTTCAATCTTTTATTTCTAGGCACAGTTTTCGTATCTGACAGACCTGTGGGGGGAATGTTTGTTAGCACTACCTGAATGTTGCCACACATATTACCAGATTCCACATTATTATTATGCATATACATCTCACTCTGTTACTGCACACACTCTGGTCACAGCTTCACAACATGGGGGTGGAGATGGGACATACTTTGCTTATTACTCTCATAACATTTTGGGGAATTGCTAGAGTGACAGGCTTGTTCTTATAGATATCTAACAATCAGTTGTATGTCATTAGTTGCTGCCTAAATGTCTGGGATCATCACACTGATTTGCCAGGGGACAGGGTGACAGGCAGCGGATATGGGACAATTAACTGGACATTCTGGACATATCTGTACAGTTGTGGAGTATGATTCTACATACAGCTCACTACCACTCCCAGGATTTGAACCATGGCTGTGTGTGCTAAAATACAACAGTTCACATCTCAGTTGAGTGTGCTATTTGGATTATGTCTATCTTTTCACTGTTTTCTGTCTAAGTCTCTCTCAGTTGTACAATATGACCTCTTGTGATTGCAACAGTCATATACAGACATTCCTACACATTTTATGTAGAACAGTGTGGGTAACAGTCCTTAATACAACAATACTATTAAGAGAGTGCAACTCTACATTACCATATGATACCAGAGTAAACACAAGCAGTCCAGCAGTTAAACCTTTATTGTCAGGCTGTTAAAATATTATTTACATACAACCTATATGAGACTCTTCCTGCCATATTCTCTGGTGTATTCAGTACATTCCTTAAACAATACAGGTTTTATACTGGCAATTAACTTACTACTACTTTTAGATTTATTACTTATGACAGTACATGCAAGCGTATTACTAACCTGCCTCACAACACAACCTCTGCAATCTACAGGCATGGGCTTCCCAGTTCACAGCCCGCTCATCTCCCGCTGTCAAGGACATAAGAGGAATATTTAGCCATACCTATCCATAATATACATGAGCTGGCACTTATTAAACAGGTAGTGGACTGATACTTACACATGGCTGGGACATCCCCCATCCTCCTAGCCTCTTGGATCCACTGATCCAAGAGCTCCCTCTTTCTCTGCTTCAGGTCAGCATAGTGATGCATGACCTGCTCATGAGTTCGAGGTATGCCAGTGGCACTGGTGAGGTCATGGGTGAGACGGTCCCAGGTTTCCGCTTTATATTGGGAACCCTGGTACTGGCCCTGCAGCAGTCTCTGGTCATGGTCTTTAACAAGGAGTGCTGCCATGACATTGGACTCCTGGATTCCCCCAGTGCTATGCCCGAAAGCACACTCCCACTCCCACACCAGTCATAGTGCCTACAGGAGGAAGCTGCAACTAGTTATGAGATGTATTCATACCTGTTGGGTATAAATAGGGCCGATGCCCTGCACTTTGATGTGATTGGACTGTTTTGAAAATGCTAAGCTATGGGCAAACCTGCTTAACTAAGGTTGGCATTGCTTAAAGGGGTATACCAATGGGCAAACTGATTTAGCTATCCTACACATTGCTTACACCTAGTAAGCAGGGCTGTGCAAAGCTTAGCATTGCTTAAATTTTAATTTGCATACTATTTGCTGTTTGGCATTGATTTATTTTTCATTACATGTTATATATGTGTTTGGTATCCATGATTCATGTGTGCGTACACTGTATCAGGTCCTTGTGTTTATTAGGGGATTTCAACACTTTATCACAATGACACCTCACATCTGGACTTAATGCAGTACTCCAGTTCACATATTTATGTTATGTAGTAGGTTATACAACATAAAACTGTATATAGGTTCCTTTCACATGTTAAGTTTAATATTCCTTTAGTGAGGATCTGTTTGGTGATACCTCAATTTTATGTACTGCTGTGATGGCTTAGTGGTTAAATACTGTAACTATAGTGTACAGGGTTCTGGGTTCAAGACTTGCAAGGGCTCATAGGTTCATACTAGGCTATCTGCCCTAAGGCATTTATAAGCCTAGCCAGAGTGTGTTTGGCTTTCGCCACCCATTTTAAATGAATTTTGCTATGCCCTTTTTCGAGGTTAGTATACTGTGCCTCTGTCTAACAGTGACACAGAAGTGATACCCGGGGTAAACCTACGATCTCCCATCCACTGATCAAGATTCCTCTTGAAGAGAGTCAATGAGGGACTTTGCCTAACCTGGACTGGGATTTTATTCCAGAGTGAAGGGAGCCTCTGGGTTATGAATCTGTCCCTCCAGCATGTCCTATTTATTTCAGTGCTGAGGTTCAAGTCTCGGCGCATAGCTCGATGGGATTTGGATTTTCTGAGGTGCAGCATGTCCATTAATTCCGGGTTGGACATGGCTTTATACGTCAGGCACAGATCACCTCTGAGCAGGCGGTATGCCACTGAGTAGAGCTGGAGTTTCTTTAACTGGGCAGCATATGGCATCTGTTTGAGCCCTTTGATCCTCTTGGTGAGGTACTTTTGGGGTCTTTCCAGTTGCTGCAGGTGTCTGGTAAGGTACATCCCAAAAGAGGCATTGTACTCAATTATGGGCCTGATGAGGGATGAGTAAAGAGGCACGATGACCTCCCCTGATCTACATGTGAATCCCTTCATGATTAGGTGGGCTATATAAAATGTTTTTCTAACCACTTTGGCCACGTGGTTTTCAAATGGGAGATTGCTATCTACTTGGGTCCCCAGGTCCCTAATTACTTCGGCTATACTTAATGGATTACCACCTATGTTGTAATTTGTGGGCACTTTGTTTTTGCCAAAGGGGATGACTATACACTTTTTGGAGTTTAGCTTGAAGCCATGGCTCTGGCACCAGTTGTCTGTTTCTATGAGGCCCTTTTGTAGGATGCTTGGGTTGGCTGGAGAGTCGATTATGGCGCCTAGTTGGCAGTCATCTGCAAACTTGGTCAGCCACAGTCCTTCCGTGTTGGCCTGTACCTCCGAGAAATATATACCGAACAAGAGAGGTCCCAGGACTGAGCCTTGTGGGATGCCACTTGTAACTGGTTTGGAGTCTGACATGGCTCCAGCAATTCTAACCATGTGGGTTCTGTCCTTGAGCCAGTTTGCAACCCATCTAGTGACATAGGGGTTTATATTTAAGCTGGTGAGCTTATCTATAATGCCCAAGTGGGGTATTGTATCTTAGGCTTTTGCAAGGTCCAGGTAGGCTGTGTGGACCACATTCCCCTCGTCAATGGCCTTGGTGACTGTTTCAAAGAAATTGACCAGGTTTAAGAGGCAGGATCTTCCCTTAACAAAGCCGAACTGGGTAGGATCCAGTGTCTTTAGGTCCCCAATATCTTTATTTATGAGGTCCATGATGATCCTTTCCATAGCTTTGAAGTCCAAGCTAGTTAGGCTTATGGGGTGATAGTTTCCAGGATCTGTTGAGGCACCACCTTCGTGGAGAGGGACCACTGTTGCTGTACGCCACTCTTTGGGTACATATCCTGTAGTAAGCTGAGATTGAACAGTAGTTTTATGTTTGGATTTAGCTCTTCTTGGAGTTCATGTAAGACGCAGCCCGGGACACCGTCTGTTCCCATTGATGCTGTGTTTTTTTTGCTTTGGAGAGGGCGGCTCTTACCTGAGCATCTGAGATGTCAGGGGGGCAGCACTCTGCTGGGATAGATATTTGCCCTTTTGGTGGGGAGAAGTTTGCGCTGAACCTGTCAGCTAGGATGTTCGCAATGTCTGTGGGTTCAGTGTATTTTTTGTCATTTTGGACTAATTCTGTGCATATCTGGGAATTCCCACCCAGGTTCCTAACATAACTAAAGAAAGCCTTGTGATTATCCTTAGTGTCCTGTGCAATTTTTCTCTCAAAGCTGGCCTTAGATGATTTTATGAGTGCCCGTAGTTTTTTGCTAATACTGATCAGAGATGCCTTTCCTTTTTGGGATTTTGCTCTATCATGTAGTAGCTTCCTCCTTCTATTGTATAGTTTGTTTATGGCTGGGGTCCACCAGACAGGACGCCTGCCTTTGGAGGATTGGGTCTTGGTTTTATTTGGGATTGCATGATCCATGCATTCCTGAAGGTGTTCATAGAATGCATTTATAAAGGATTCTGCAGTCTGGGTCGTATTTTCCACAGGCCCGGGGGCTTTGAAGGATTCCACCTCGGTTTTGAGGAGTGTGAAATTTGCTTTAGAGAATTTTTTCACTGTGGTTTTCTGGGCAGGGGGTGGGGTCGGGATGTGAATATCCAGTGAGATTAGTTTATGGTCTGATATTACCAGTGAGGGATACACTTCTGCTCTGGAGCATAGAGCCCCCATGTTGGTGATGATCAGGTCCAGTATGTTTTCCCCTCTTGTGGGAGTGTTAACAAGTTGTTCCATAGCATTTGAGTTTATAAATTCTAGGAACCTTTGGGCTAGGGTGTTGGAGCTAGAGTAATGCTCCCAGTCTATGTTTGGGTAGTTGAAGTCGCCCAATATAATGGTGTTTGGAGAGACCTTCATATTTTCCAGTGTTCTCAGGAAGGCCGAGTGGGGTTCCTGGGTTTGGGAGGGTGGTCTGTAGCAGGCTATAAACTGGAAGGCAGTTTTACCCACTGTTAGTTGCACATGGATAGTCTCTGATGCTTTGTGCTGTGCCACCAACCTGGAGGTGTGGGTATCCTTGACGAATATTGATACTCCCCCTCCTTTTGTGGTTCGGTCCAACTTTTGGGGCCGAAAAGCATGGTATGAGGTATAACCTGGTAGTGCTTGGGTGCTCTCGGGAGCCTTGAACCAGGTTTCTGTTACTGCACAGATATTGATGTTCTCCATGCTAAGGAGAGTTTCAAGTGTGTGCATCTTGAGGTTTAGACTTCTGGCATTGAGTAGCATTACTCTTAGTTTCTTATCCCTTGTGATACCTATGGAGGAGGGTTTGTCTTTTGAGCCTTGCCTAAAAAAGGCACTATGGGGGTGGCAAGAGCCTTTGCCAATATCCGAAAGCCCAGGGGTGACAGGTGCAAGTCGTCCCTAGCGAAGCATCGTGGCTTGTCGAGCATGTCATCCCAGGCTGACAGGCATTGGATCCCCTTTGAATGACACCAATACTTAAGCCAAATGTTGAAATTGATCATCTTGTCTTCATATTGTGGCATCATTCTTGGTGAGGGTAAGATGCTACTCAAGGTCTGTTGATTTTGTTTCTGGGCAGAACAGTGGCTGTTGCATACAGAGTGATTAAGGTATTTTTAAGCAAGTGTAAGTGGGTTTGTGCGGGTTTGCGTGAAGGTTAGCAATTCTAACCTCCAGTTAAATATTACAGAGAGTTAGCTTCAACATTGCTTAACCTATGTGCGCACTGCTTACCCCCATACAAATGGGCTTAAACCCACTTGCTACTGCTTAAATATGCTTACTTCCACTTACTACTGCTTAATAGTGCTTACTCCCGCTTACCCCCGCACTAATTTAGACAGAAATATAAAATGGTTCTTGGGAAGGTAGTGGATTTGGACACTCTATGGATTTATCATTCATTACACATTATACCTTCAATTTGTATCCCTGATTCATGTGTACATATACTGTATGGGGCACTTGTGTTTATCTGTGGATTTTACAACATTATTACAATGACACCTCACATCTGCATTTAATGCAGTACTCCATTTCACAAATATATGTTATTTAGTAGATTATGCAACAAAAATATTGTTCATAAAGTGATTTGACATGAAAAATGGAATGTACTGGAGTAAGACTCAAACCGGGAATGACTGCTCGTAAGGCGAATGCTCTGCCCACTACACTACTGTTTCATTTGCATATATCTTGACAGTTATCTTCTTGTGCCATTTAAGCTGCATTATACATAGCTAAGCAATGGGCAAACCCGCTCACCTATGGTTAAATTTTATCTGTTTGATAAAAAAAATTAACTTGTTTATATTATTGTATTTTAACTATTGTTCTTATAAACTTGGGGGGGGGGGTTTGCTGGGGATATGCAACCACCTACGAGTGATCTCGCTCATTGTTATTGCTAAACTGCAGTTCTTGATTGCAGGGGCATGTATACTGTGAGAGCTCTGCTCTCAGACATGCCTCCTGCATTTGTACACGCTCCATGTCAGTTTAGGATCTCAGGCAGTGCGTCTTTATTAATATGCATGGTGCAGTGCCATGCTGCTCCTAAATGGTCACTTCTGTGCAGGATTAAGCTAGTCCTGCATGGAAGATTAGTGAATCTGGGGGTATGATTTGTGCAGTGGGGAAGGGGAAGTGGCAGCATTGTCAGCTTGCATGGTAGGATACTCATTTCAATGTGTCATTCACTTATATTTCTCCTGAAACTTTTTGTGTATTACTACTTTTATACTGTGCATAACTACAACCTGTAGGAAGGGTAATCCATATACCATTTTTGTCTACCTTTCATTGATGGAATACATACTAATTATATATGGATGAGATGCATACATCTGCAAACTTGCCCCCCATTGAAAACCCCCACTCCCGTTAAACAGACAGCTGTGTCTTTGAAGCTGGTTTACAGTAGTTCAGGATCAAATGAGTCACACATATCTCCTATAGGTAGCCTAGGTGATGGTGCAAGTAGGACAAGGGGCTACCGTGAGAAATGTAATGTGAGTTGGTTCAATGTGGTGACTTACTTGATCCAGGTAATCCTGCTATCACTGAGCTGACCGTGATATGTGGCCATGATCATGACCTCAAATGTGAAGTTCTGCTAGGTGTAGATAAATGGTGACATGGCCTTCTTGAAATATGTTGTACTTGTTTGCCTTTATTACTTAATGGTATTATCATGTGATCCCCCCCCCATGTCTCCGGACAGTACTTTGTCCTCTACCCCTTGCAGGACTGACTCCAGTTTGACTCTAGTATGTTCTAATTAGTGTACAAAGGGAGGTGGTCACTGATGCTTGGTGTACCACCATGCTACCCATCAGTGTGATCATTACATTATCCCCAAGTAGAGCTGGAAATCATCACACATACCACGGGCGACTTTGTCCATTTCTAGCTGACTCGGTGTGACAGTGCTCTGAGCCCTAACAATGCCACAGCACATTTCCTCTTGGGTAGACAATGCTTTATGTGTTTTCTGAGGTAGCTGTAAGACATTCCTGCACCTGGCACCCCTTTGTAAAGGAGTCACTATGAAGACTGGTACCTTTGAATGCCAGTCATCATCCTCAAAGTTTTCCTCTGTGTGTGGATATACAGGTATAGAGGTGCAGGGGGTGTTCCTCCTGTACAAGTGTGAGTGGCATGTAAGCTTGTGCTTGACTTTTTGATACACTGCCATTTTCTATAGAGTTATTAGCATGTTGTGGGGTGAGAAATCCTGCCATTAAACTTTGGGACTGCCTGCCACTTTCCACATGCTGCCTCATAAATATATTTATACTAACATCATTAGCAGCAGCAGCATCCATTCTGCTGCTGAGATCATCCAAATTTTTTGGTTTAGTTGGACTGTTTGCTTCTCATGCTGATGCTGGAAAATCATTTGAAAACATTAACAACAATGCAATAGCATACAGTAATGAATGCTTACAAGGGGGTGAGTTGGACACTTACTTTGCACACTGCCTACATTTTCATTTTTTGCTAATGGACAAAGTTCATCTAATAATAATAATTAATTGTGACATGTTCAATTACATCATTCCTTGTCAGCATTCAATTCTCTATCTATAACTGTGTGTTACTGATTTTAAATCAACCTTCATGAGCAGATGAGTGTTGCTGCTGCTGTAGACATTGGTAAGATTGATGCAGTGTCCACACCACCTCTAATTATTCCATTTGTGCCGTCTGCTGTGTCATAGTCATTCCTACAGTTTCGCAGGGACATTTTCCTCATTAAAGAAGTTATGCTTTTTCAGCTCTGATCCCTTATTTTTCATCATAACTACATGTGTAAAAAAAAACGAGACACACAGTCAGAAAGTGTGACAATAATGTTTGGATATAATCAGCTTTTAAAGTACAAAACACTGGCCAAATGTTCCTGCCACTCACATTACATAAAGCAAGTTTCTTAACATAAACCATATAACTACACACACAAATTTCAATATAGCAAAGGAGAATTACAGTATATTACTTATATCACTTACACTTCTTTCAGGTAATGAATGTAATCACTTTTGTCACAAAAAACATCCTCACTCTGCCCCCTGCCATTGTCATGTACTCATAATACTGCCATTTTTTATTCATCACTGACAGTCCAATAATCTCCAGTTCACAACACATTCCTGTTGCTATCCTTAGCACTGTAGAACATCTGTAATAAATGTCTGCATTTATACCCATGTATGCCAAATCAGTAAATTATACCACAGTAATGATCATTTTCTGTCATTAGTAATCATTTCCACTGCTGATACCATGAAATCCAACATCAAACTAACACAAATCTTGCAATCAGTCACTGCTATCATAACATGTACATCATATATGTAAATTCATTAAATATGACCCTTAAATCAATAATGAAATAATATTCTGAAGTGTTTTTCATTACTTCAATAATTCTGCTGGATCCTAATACAATTGCCACCTATCTTGGCTATTGCAAATTAATAATGATGCTCAACTTATTCTTGAAAGTTTAGGGCCATTTTACACATGTCAGATGAAAATTAGACTCATTTACATTCATCTCTATGAACTGTAGTAGTATGCAAACTTGGTCTGAGATGTATCTGTGAATTTCATTTTTTTGCCAATCATGAACACATGGCCAAAGTAATATGAACACAATATCAGATTGACGTCTCCACACTGTGGACAGCTCCACAGTCTGCAGCACTCTGCAACTGTCCCAAGCTTGCCATGGGAATGAGGGAATGGCCATAGACTAAACAAAATCAGAAAGTTTTAAAAAATGGAGTCATCTGTATGTCAAGTTTGCAGCAATCTGATATGCTATCCATGCCCATCCAATGATGTGTGCCACACCTCAGTACCTCAGATGAATCATAACTTCTTAAATTTTAAAAAATAACAAATATAATGACATTTATTTCCACATCCCTAAAAAAAAAAAAAAAAGAAAAATTCTACTGTACTACATGAGACATACTGGTGCCGTGTCCATTTTAATCAAGCATAGAAAGAAAACATAACAGGTTTCCTTGTGCAGTTTTGGTTAAACCAAACTTGCCAATAATATCAATAGCTGTTGTAATGCCCCTGCTAGTTCATAGGTTCATAGGTTCATACTAGGCTATCTGCCCGAGGGCATTTACAAGCCTAGCCCATCGTTTTGTGGCTTACGCCACCCCTTTAGTATGGGGAACTATACCCATTATTTTGCTGTGCCTCTGTCGAGCAGTGACACTGAGGTAATCCCTGGGGTATATCTGCGATCTCCCATCCATTGGTCAAGATTTCTCTTGAACAAGGCCAGCGAGGTGCTCTGCCTCAAATGTACCGGGATTTTGTTCCACAGCATAGGGAGTCTTTGGGTGATGAATCTATCCCTCCAGCACGTCCTATTAATAGCCGTGTCAAGGTTTAAGTCTCCCGCCCTTGTGACTCTGATGGATCTAGATTTTTTGAGGTGAAGCATATTCATCAAATCTGGGTTTGACATGGCCTTGTATGTTAGGCAAAGGTCACCTCTGAGCAAGCGGTGGCGACTGAATAGAGCTGGAGTTCTTTCAGTCGGGCAGCATAGGACAGATTTTGAGACCCTTTATCCTTTTGGTGAGGAACTTTTGTGGCCTCTCCAGCTGCTGCAAGTGTCGGGTCAGATACATTCCGAATGGGGCATTGTACTCAATTATTGGTCTGATGAGTGATGAGTAAAGGGAGACTATGACCTCCCTTGATCTAGATGAGAATCCCTTCATGATAAGGTGGGCAATGTAGAAGGTCTTCCTAACTACTTTAGCTACATGGGTGTCGAATGACAGACTACTATCAACCTGGGTCCCCAGGTCCCTGATAACTTCTTCTGTGCTCAGTGGATTGCCACCTATTTGGTAGCTAGGGGTAACCTTGTTTTTCCCGAAGGGTATGACTATGCATTTTTTGGCATTTAACTTTAGGCCGTGGCTCTGGCACCAGTTATCCATTTCAAGGTTTAGTTACAGTGATGCCACACTCTGCACAGAGTGGTTCTAACTCCGATTAATACATCCATGACCATACTTTCCTCATTGTTATTCTGACACTTTGAATGATGGCATCAAATGAGAAGGCACGAGGCTGCATTCCATTCCTAGCTGGTCCAATGAGGAGACCATGATAATGCACTAACTTCTCAATGATTCTTACTGGGAAAAGATCAAGCTTGCCACATCATACAACATGGAAAAAGTTTGATATCTCGCAGGAGATGTGTGACCACATGTCAGCCCTGACAGGTATAACCCCATTTTGGCCAGCAGTGCTGCCACTTTTTTGAGAACTTGCAGAAGCATAGGGCTGACCACCTGGCTGAATAAGTACACCAGGTATTGGAGAAAAGGCCAGAGTTATATAGTATGTAAAACAACATTTGTTTCTTAAAGTTCACTATTTAATTGAGTTATTGTTGAGAAGGATATGTGCATCTGAAAATTGTAATGCTGCTACGAAATGCAGAGGAAATCGTGAGCATGTTTGTAATCATATATGCATCTTTTTAAAAAAAGATGGATATGAGTAATGTTTTTACATATTTTAATAATATATACACATGTGAAATATGTTTATTAAATAATATTCTATAAATGTAGCTCTAAATCATACACTGGGTTACAAAAAGAAGAATTCATCAATGTATTTGTCCAAGTACTTTGAGACAAAAACCATGCCACATATGCCACTGTGAATATTTTATTAACACAACACATCAATATTACATCACAAGTATTTGAACTTTTGATGCATTTCATAAAACACAATGAGTATTAAACATTTTCTCACATATATTTACAAACCTATAGAAACATTACAACAATAAGGGCATCATTGACTGCTCATCCTCAAACACAGACAAGCAGTGTTACACCTTCCGCTCACTCGAGTCCCAAAACTGTGAGACAGCATACCTCACATGTCAACCAAAAGGAGTAGGGGAAGAAAAAAAGAGGTTCACCTTGAGCCCCTCGTGTCTGCCCACTATCCTGAACTCAGGCTGCTCCCATTCCTTCAGAACTGCCTGACAACATCCTGTACAGTCAATGTCATGTGTAAATCAAACAAATCTAGTCCTATATCACTCAAGTATATTCCAACCTCTCTATATAAAATGGGATCCCTATCATCAATGTCTCAATGCTCAAGTACTAGCATACCAAAATCTCTCAATGCCCTTGACACTCTGATGGGTGAAACATCTAGCCATCTCTAATTCTGCAAAACTAGCTGCCTTTTTGCATACTAGCCTGGGGATGATTGCCGACCACACTATAATCATGTGTGAATCTTGTTGTCTTAGCTATACTAGGTCACCAACAGCTGCCTTTCAGACACCCAACCAAAGTCATTCCTCTCTAAATGCACACTCAACAGTTTTGGAACCCCCAATACTGCTTTTATTTTTTCAAATTTAACAAACAATTGACACCACAGCAAACTTTGAATTACAACACGCAACCATCCACTTAGCTTCCACAAGCCCCAATATATTTCCTCCAGGCCTGATGATTGATCTCTTCTCTGGTCAGAATACAAAATGAGTGCCCCAGTATGAGTATAGTGACATCTGAAAAAGAAAATAAAGTGTAATGTAATGTGAAACAATCAATTGACATGGAAAAGTCACCTCATCTTATACAGTCTAAATAAGCCCTAGATGCCCAGTGCCCTGCTCTCTTAATAACTTCAATCAACTTCCCATCCTCTGCCAGATCAGACACTCAACCAGCTCTTAAAGAATGTGTGCAAAATTGACTACCTTTTACTCCTTGGGAATCTAACACTTTATGCACTGTACTAATGAGCATTGGTACTGATCAAAACTATACCCTGCCCCATTTTAAAAACCAATGCCTCATGCTGATCCCCAAAATACTCCTTAATTGATTCATCCAACTTAGCAGATATACTGACATTTGATGCTCCTCCATTAACATCACCAGCCTGTTGTGCCATACCTGATCTGTGTTTGACCTCCTGAGCCAAATTAGTACCACCGAGTCCAACACACAAAAATCCTTCCATCTTAATGAACCTGACACTTCACTCACCCTAAATGCCCAACATACATTGTTACCACTACTGCTGCATAAATGGAATATTCAAACAAATCTCCTAACACTGCCCATATGCCTTTGAAAAACACCCTAAGCACCTGTCTAGTAAATGGAAAATATTATTCTTCATTATTTTGTCTCAATCTTCCCTAACCTTTCAACATTCTCACTGCCAACCGATCTTTCGAGACATCATCCAGACCACTTTCTGCCACACTCAGAGCTACCAAATGCACTTTGATTGTTCACACTGCTTCCCCAAAGCCCATCTACATACTGCATAATGCATGACTACCTCCACTGACCATTTCCTATGCTGCACCAGCAATTGACTGACAAACTTAAAAAAAAACAGTTAAAGCAGTGTTGTATACCTTTCAGGTAGATTTGCCCCAAGATTTTTGTATTAGCCATCCCATAGTGGATCTCCAATGTTCCACACTTCATCTGAAATGACTACATGCCTCTGCCTTCCTGCTGGCACCAGTGCCCGGAACCTGGAAAACTAAAACTGAGAAAGGCTATCAGCTACCTGGTTAATCCTGCCGGATAGATACTGAAAACTTAAAATTGATTAGTAAGCTCTGAAAAAACAGCTTCCATAATACCAATAACACTAATGGGGATCTGACAGTTTTATTAGCCAACACCTGCACCACAGCCTTGTTGTCTGAATAAAACATCACCCTTCTGTTTACCAATTTACTCTTCCACAAGACTGAAACTTCCCAAATTGGCATAATCTATAAAAATGCCACATTATTCCTCTGCTGATCTGCTCAACCTTCAGACCACTGAGCTGCAAACCATTCTCCTCCAAAGAAGGTTCCCATGCCATGCGCACCAGCTGCATCAGTAAATAAGCTCAACTCTTCTTATAAGATCCTTTCATTCTACCAAAATGACGCACCATTAAAATAATCGAGAAATGATGCCCAACAATCTCAAATCTTTGACCAGCTTTGTGACACATACCCAGTGATGCTCTTACCACCCATTAGTAAATAGGCAATTGACTTGAAAATATCCTACCTGGACTGATAGTACTACAAGAAAAATTTATCAGACCTAGCAATTCCATCACCTTTCAAATCCATACCT
Organism: Protopterus annectens; assembly: GCF_019279795.1. Classification (NCBI taxonomy): domain Eukaryota; kingdom Metazoa; phylum Chordata; order Ceratodontiformes; family Protopteridae; genus Protopterus; species Protopterus annectens. The sequence goes on from NC_056737.1 coordinate 579,154,041, forward strand.
TGTCCCTCAATTGAAACCGACCTATCTTTTGCTGCAACTTCACCAACTTATCCAGTGATAAACAAAATACACCCTGTTCCTCATCAAATGTTAAGCCCAGAGATCTCAAACCTTTGCTAGGGCCTTCTTGCTTATCTGGTACTAACAGAACCCCTATCTCAATACAGATGGCAATGAACTCCTGCAGTGCTTCCTGAGCCCTTCCTTACCCACCCAAATTAATAAAGAAATCATACAAATAATGAACTGCCTTCTAATTCTCCACCTGCTGCTGCCATATCCATTGTAACAAGTAACTAAACTTCTCAAATGTAGCCTGTGCAACAGCACAGCTCATTGGCATAGCATTGCTGAAATAAAATTTTGGATTCACAAACATGCCTAACATCAACCAATCAACTGACCTCACTGGCAGTAAACGAAAGACAGTTTCAATGTCCAGTTTTACTAACCATGGGATCTTTAAACATTCTAAAAAACTAAGAGCAATATCAAACGATGAATATTGAACCTGCCTGTCCATCTTGCAATGTAATCATTAATAGAATCTCTCTTAGGAAAGATAAATGATAGATCAGTCTAAATTCCCCTTGTCTCTTCTTGGGTACCAAACACAAAGGAGACACTGGAACGACGAAAATGAGGGTTTCTTGAATGGGCTTAAAATCCCACCATGACACCCTTATCAAACTAAGTGTGCAGTCTATCTGCCTTGACTTGAGTGGATTAGAAATTCTTACATATCTTACTGTTCCCCTTAAATGTGGATTTAATAGAAAACCCATACTGAAAGCCTTGCATGACTTCCCTTGCAGTGTCTGGGCTTGGACAATTATTCAAATAGCATCTCAACACTGACACTCCAATAGGGTGTAACAACATTCCTCTCTGGGTGAAACCTCAAAAGGAAGATGAACACCTTTGGCCTGGAAAATTCACCCTCCCCCTGAAGTGCTGATAAGCCAAACTTGCCTGACCATTCACTTCCTGAGTCAATCCTGCAGAGTGGGCCCCTCCACCTTCCTTATGGCAACAGTTTTGTGCAGTGTGTATTCCCCCACATGTAGAACATATATGCACAAAGTGGCACACTGGCCATGCACACATCCCAATTAAATGACCAAAATGTCCTGCCCCGTCTCCTACATCCTTCCCAACAGTAGTTGACCTTCAGTGGTGTCTAGCATAGCAGCTAACCAAATATCAGCATGTCTGATGTCCCAACACAGGGTCTTATCAACCTCCTTCCTCTTCCTGAAATATTGGTCATACTATAGCCATGTGTTACCTGACCACAACTATTGTGCCTCCTTAACTGTTAAAAAATAAGCCAGCAACGGTAAAGTCTGTGAACTTTTTCTAACATAATTGCCATGTAATATACAAAGCCCAAATTCCAATTGTGCCATGTCTGTGCTCTGAACTTACCCTGCCTTTTCACAAAGCTGCCAACAAATCCTTTGCCACAGATGTGTCTGCATCTCCTATCCTCTACACTCCATCAGCATAAATCAACAGCAGCATAATCACTACTCCAAATCTTTTCTTTTACTGCTGTGGTAATATTTGGGCTATGAAAATCCCAGCACCCGAGAACAACCTACCAAATATGACTGTGTGGTAAGCAATTCCCCTAGACTCAAGCCTAACTCCTCATTTACCACCCTTCTTGATGGTGGCTGGCCCACTAGCCTGAACAAAAACTGGTTCTAAGTCAATTGTCCCACCTGCACCTTAACCTCCCCCCATTAACCTTACCTGTCTCCTAACTTACTGTACTTGCTCTTCAGACATCATAAAGCCCTCAGAACATTATGGTCCTCTTCATCCATACCATGCTAAACTCGCCTAACCACTCTTATCCCTCATTATCATTCAAAAACAGAGATTGTGCATTGCTATTGTCACATGCTGGCATGTAGTATTCTGCAGCTTGGCCTCCCTTTGAGACTGGAACAGCTCTCTGACCCATTTTTATCCAGCTGCTTCTGACTGGTGATCCACATCCTTTAATTTCCTTCACACACTGGTCTTGCCTACTGCATCCCCCATCGGGATTGAAGGCTCTGCATTTGATAAACCTTCTGCCTCCTTAAAGACCTCGTCGGCCTGCACTGCAATTTGGACACATCATTCTTATGTCAATAACACTGCCCCCTGAAACATAAAGTACAACAATTAGTGAAAATCATTCTGCACCCCTTTTCTACCCCATGTTTCCCTATCCACTGACACCCTCTGTTACCATTTACACTGCCTACTATATATTTTTTTCTCTCTCCTTTTTTTTGCCATCCTCAGTAGAACACACTGTGGCCATATTAACCTAACCAGTTTCACTTCAGCACTGAGAATCCCCTCACGTCTCATGCCTCTCAGGTAGAGCAGCTTAACCATACAGTATTCTCCACCCTATGTCTTCCACTGACTAACTACCAATGTTCCCATATTACTCAATCTGGGACAAAGCTCAACAAATCATGGACCAATACAGAAATAATCAGGTGAAATTTTTAATATTAGTACTATTAACTTGAGACATTGACAAAATAAGAGCATGTGAATTAATTTCCTAAGAAAAATGTATAGCTCTAATTATTAGGATTATTTATTAAATACATTTCATCATATTTTCTCTAAAGCCACCAATTTCAAGAGGGATTAAGGGGGACAGACCTAAATGAGAGTCAAAATCACAGATGTCCTTGAAAAAATGAGAACAGTGGGAGGGATGAATGTACCGCTCCATGGTTCAACAACTCATCAATTACCCAATGTCCTGAGCTGTGTCCAGCACCATACTGTGCACAGAAAAAGTGTTATTTTTATGTTGCCCCCCCCCCCCATATTTTTTATTTTTTTTTTTTGTTTTGATCGCTTTGGAAGCTCCTCACCAGTAATAACACCTGTGTATGACTACACAGAAGCTTCCCAACTTATATCAATAGCGAGGGCTACCCCTGTGCTCAAACTGCTCACTCTGCCAAGGCTTTCTGGATGCCAATTCTTCCGTGGTCATAAGAACCTCTGAATCATCAGGGGCAAAATCCCTGAAGAACACAACACGGCCTTGGGCGATCTCAATGAACATGCCCCTGATGCAACAAACCATCTAGAGCAAAAGAAACCACCAAAGCAACCCCAAAATCAGCTATGAGTTGTCAGTCTTCTGTTCTGTTTCCAAAGTGCTTCACAACCACTGGCAATTCCTACTGCATTCCATTCTCCACAGAACTAACATCATAGCAATAGTTCCACAAACCACGCTATTAAAAGTCTCTTTTCTACTAACTCAGCACCTAGTCCGCAGCCTCAAATGTCCACCCCAGACTGCTCCATCCCCCCAACACACCAGTCCCTCTGAACCCAGACACCATGACACAGAACTCAAAAGCGAGCCACCCAAAATCATGTGAGAACACCTGCTAAACAAAAAATTAGGACTGCAACACTTCCAAATTAACACACCTGCAACGATAATCACCTAGACAGCCACAATACCAACACAATTAGTGACAGCAGAGAAAAAATGAAGTATCACAATAACAAAGTCCCAGACTCTGATCAAGAAAGGTAAGGACCAATGGTACTGAAACAAAGGGACACACAAAATGATGACCCCCCCACCCATCTGCAGCAATCAGCGTGGTTCAACAAACATGGCATATCCCACTGAACAAAATCAACACAGCCCATGCATCCATCAAAATGGGGGAAAAAACATTATACCCAAACTCTTACCTCCTCACCTCACAACCTTATACACTTTTACCTTCTTCCAGTTGTTACTAGGCCTAGCAAATGTGGTCTCCTGAGCATGGGGAAGATAGTGAATAACTGACAGTCCCAGGCCAATAGGCTGATCTAAACCTAAACTCTGGAATAAAGTGGAAATGTACCTAGGTGTTGCTTTCAAGTGCTAATAATGCTTTAACAAATATTATTATTTCGATTTATTTCCTGCAGTTACAAGTTTCCTATATTTTAGAAAAGACATTGTTAGTTGTAATATGTATTTCTCTTGTCTATCTATTTCAATTTGTATTATGTAAGAACTTTCTTGACTTTCAAAGTTAAGCTGATGTTATGTAAACATTTCTGTGATTGTACAGAGCTTTTCTTCCTGGGCTTCCACTGAAAATGGGTAGTTGGGCCCAGTGGACTTTCCCGGTCAACAAATGTCAATAAATAAATAATAAATAAATAAATAATAAACACTATTTTATCTTAACTGGCTCACTAATACTAACAAAGTATATAATTAAACTATGTTTAACCGAGAAACAGAACTAACATTGTTCATAGGTTCATAGGTATGTACTAGGCTAATGGCCCTGGGGCCTTTACAAGCTTAGCCCATAGAAGTGCGTTGGTATTGTGCTTGCCAACGTTGGTTCCCAGTCTCTCTGTCATGTAGAGCCACTGGAGTGATCCCCGGGGTGAACTTTCTATTTCCCATCAACTCATCAAGATTTCTCTTAAAGAGGCAGTGAGGTGCTCTGCTTGACATGTATGGGAAGTCTATTCCAGAGCATGGGCAGTCTTTGGGTTATGAACCTGTCCCTCCAGCATGTTCTGTTGATTGTGATAATGAAGTTGAGGTCTGTGGAGCATGTGGTGTGGAGAGACTGGGATTTCTTTAGATGGAACATTTCTAACAGATCTGGGTCAGACATGGCTTTGTAAGTCAAGCAGAGATCGCCTCTTAGTATATGATATGAGACAGAGAATAGCTGAAGTTTTTTAAGTCTGTCCATATAGGACATGTGTTTAAGGCCTAGGATCCTCTTTGTGAGGTACTTTTGTGGCCTCTCCAGCTGTTGCAGGTGACTAGTGAGGTACATGCCAAATGGGGCATTATACTCGATGATTGGTCTAATGAGGGAAGAGTAGAGAGAGATGATGACCTCTTTCTTCCTGGATGTAAAACCCTTGGTAATGAGATGTGCCACACTGAAGGACGTTCTGCCCACAGTGGGAATGTGGTGATCAAAGGAGAGGTTGCTGTCAACCTGTGTCCCTAGATCTCCTATAATGCCTTCAGTGTTCAGTGGGCTCTGATCGATGTGGTAATTAGTGGGAACTGAGTTTTTCCCAAAGGGGATGATGATGCATTTTTTGGCATTAAGCTTAAGGCCATGGTTTTGACATCAGTCACTGGTCTCAGTGAGGCCTTTCTGTAGGATGCCTGCATCACTTGTTGAGTTAATAATGGCTCCCAGCCTGCAGTTGTCTGTGAACTTGGTCAGCTAGAATCCCTCCATGTTGGTCTGGACTTCTGAGAAGTAAATGCCAAATAGGAAAGGACCCGGGACCAATCCCTGTGGGACTCCACTCGTGACTGGTCGGCAGTCTGACTTGGAGTCCGCTACTTTCACACTGTGGGTTCTATATGTGAGCCAATTTGCAACCCATCTAATGATATAGGAGTTGATGCCCTAGTTTGGTGAGTTTACCAATAATTCCTGAGTGAGAAATGATATCAAAGGCCTTGGCCAAATTGTGGTAGGCTGTATGAACTGTCTTACCCTCACCCACAGCTCTGGTGACTTACTTAAAAAAGTCAACCAGGTTGAGCAGGCCAAATCTACCTTTCACAAAACCAAATTGTGTGGGATCTAGAGTTTGGAGATTCCCTATATCCTTGTTAATTAGGTCCAGGATGATGCGCTCCATAGCCTTACATTTTAGACTCATCAGGCTAATGGGGCAATAATTCCCAGGGTCTTTAGTTGCTTCCCCTTTATGAAGAGGGATGACTGTAGCACTGCGCCATTCAGTAGGGACAAAGCCTGAGGTGAGGCAGTGAGTGAACAGGGCACACAGATGTGGTGCCAGTTCACTTTGTAATTCATGTAGAACACAGTCAGGGATATTGTCGGGTCCCATGGAAGCTGTATTCTTGGCCTTGGACAATGCACTTTTAACCTGTGCTGCAGTAATGCTAGGTGCCTGGCATTCTTCCGGTATTGTGATTGGTCCTTTGGGGGGGTTAAAGTTGGCATTGAATCTCTCGGCCAGTATGTTGGCAATAGCTATTGGCTCAATATAGGAGGTACCATTGTGCAGTAACTCAGAGCAAATCTGGGTATTGCCGTGGAGATTCTTGATATAACTATAGAAGGCTTTGTGGTTGTTTTTAGTGTCTCCTGCAATTCTGCCTTCATAGCTGGCTTTAGAGGTTTGATGAGGGATCTCAACTTTTTGTTGAGGGTAATAAGGGAGTTTTTCCAATCTTGGGACTTCACCTTTTTCTGCAACAGTTTCTTCCTTCTGTTGTAGAGTTTATTAATATCAGGGGACCACTAGACTGGCTTCCTTTTTTTGGAAGAGAGTGTTTTGGTTCTGTTGGGTATGGCTAGTTCCATGCATTTATGTACTTGTTTAAACAGTGCATTGGTGTATGATTCAGCAGCCATGCATCTATTTTCCATTGGCATGGGTGCCGCAAAGTTAGCCACCTCTGTTTTTAGAGCCCAAAGTCAGCTTTGGAGAAGTTTTTCATGGTGGTTACCTTTGCTGGGGATGTGGGCGAGATGTGGATTTCCATGGTGATTAGTTTGTGGTCTGATCTAACCAGGGAGAAATTGACTATTGGAGTAGAGCAGTGGTTTCCCATGTTAGTAATAACCACGTCAAGGATGTTGCTTCCTCTAGTGGGGGTCAGAATGAGCTGGTCCAGGGCATTGGAAATGATGAATTCCAGGAAACATTGAGCCAGTGCATTGATGCATGAGTAGTTTTTCCAGTTGATGGAGGGGTAGTTGAAGTCACCTAGTATAAGAGTGTTGGGTTGGATCTTAATAGTTTCCAGGGTGCTTAGGAATGTGGAGTGAGAGTCTTGGGACATGGTTTGGGACCTATCGCAGGCTACAACCTGAATCACCATCTTACCCAATGTTTGTTGTACCTGAAGTATCTCACATGTGTTATGCTGGGCTACTAGTCTGGAGATGTGCATATCCTTTATGTATATGGAGACACTACCATCTTTGGAGCTTCGGTCCATGTTCTGGGGCCAAAAGGTGTGGAATGAGTTATAGTCTGGTAGCACAGAGGTGCTTTTTGCTGCTTTAAACCAGGTCTTCATTACAGCACAAATGTTGATGTTCTCCATTTTGAGGAGTGCTTTGAGTGAGTGCATCTTGAGATTTAGACTTCTAGCATTGAGCAGCAAGACCCTCAGATTGCATTTATTTATAGCTGTTATGGTCTTAATTTGATCTTTGGAACACTGCCTAAAAAGGCACTATAGGGGTGGCTAGAGCCTTAGCCAGTACCCAGAAACCGAGGGGTGACAGATGCAGGCCATATCTGGCAAAGCACTGAGGTCTGTTAATCATGTCATCTCAAGCAGACAGATACTGTATTCCCTTAGAATGACACCAGAAACTTAGCCAATTGTTGAAGTCATCATTTTCTGCTTGTACTGTGGTATCATTCTGGGCAATGGTAAGATGCTGCACAGGGCTAGGGTCATACCTGCCTGGGCCACATAATCTGAGAGCTCCACCATGTCTCTTTTCATGTAGTCCAGGGAGGTGTATCTCATGTCATTCACACCCACATGGACAATGACAAAGTCATACTTGTACTTGATGTGGAGTGACCTGAGTGCGTGTGTTATGTGCTGAATTCTGGCACCTAATAGTCAGCTGTTACCTTCTCCTTGTTCAACCTTGTGAATGGGACATCAGTGTGCCTCACTAGTCACCTATGATTATTGTACTGGGCAAGCTGTTTTGCCTTAAGGGCTTAGGTTGAGGAGCACATTGTGTAGGTGAGCTATGTGTCTTGTGGTTTGTGCTGTATTGTGGTAGGTGGATGCATTTCTGCCTTCGTATGCTGTTTGGGAAGATTTCTATTGAGAACCTCCGCAAAGGTGAGTATGTAGTTTGTGTTTTTATGTGAGAGCTGTGATGGTGGGTGTTCTGGAGGGCTATGTGTTCCATATGGTGTAGTGCAGGTGGTTACCTTCTCCTCTTGACCAGCTATGTCTTGGCTGGAGAGTGAATGCCTCCAATTTGGAGATATAAGTGCATCTCTCACAAGTCTGAGTGTTGGGAGGTAAGAGGTGAGGGTTGTCTGTGTACATGAAGCAGTTGCTACAGTGCCTCAGAATGCCCAAGTTCACCAGGTTAATAGGAGAAAACACAGGGAACTGACCTTTAGACATTCCTGGAGGGATGATCATCTTTACTAAGTATTGGAGCTGTTTTCTTATAGCATGTCTAGTGCTGATAGTACGTATGCATGCTACAATAACTGCTACAATGCATGCTACAGTAATTGCTAGAAAATGTAACAACATTCATCAGTAATCAAAATATTTTCATAGCAGCTAGCTAAGGATAGAGTATGCATTTATTTTTGAACTTCTCTGTGAGAGCTTAACTTTAAGCTGTTAAAATAAATGGATCAAATACACAATGCTATTTAATAAATCAGAACACTAGAACTGCACTAATATGGAAAAAGCAATGTTTTACTTCACTAAATAAGCTTAATGAATTTTTGCAAAGATGCTTTGTAGTCAGTATCTAATTAATTTTAATAAAAGAACTGCCTTTATAAACCTGTAATACCCCTCAGTACATCGAGCATCATCGATGTCATTTTAATTATTTCTTTTGATACAGTCTCTGCTGAAACACTTAGTGAAACATATATTTTATGACTTAAATGCAGACTTCGTTGTGACTCAATGGCACGAAGAAAAGGTATTCAGTTTACACTCTGGATCTTGAACAGAAATAAAAAAGATTAATGCAGTGGCATCAGTTAAGTTTTATATGCTTAAACTATGACATGTAAAATAAGTTATAGTGTCTAATAACCATTTACTCAAATGTCTGTCATAAGAGATGATAAAAGAAAGTTGTCCTCCAAATTACTTCAGGTTTCAAACTAGTAATTCCAAGACATTTTTTACTCTGGCTAGAAAACTGATTTTCTCTAAAATAATAGACATATTCATATACGGATTAATACATTAGGTTCAAGCCTAAGGTTTGAAAAATGTATTTATTTACAATTACTAACTTGGCATTAACAATGCATGGCTTCACTAGCTTTCTGTTTCCAACCTTCTTTATTTTTGCATTGAGGAACTTGGCTTTACTGTAGATTTAGCTTTTTGAACAAGACACTTGTTCTTACAAGTATTACAGTATAGTGCATCCTGGATGACTCAGGGTAAATTTTTGAGTTAAAAAAACAAAGCATACAGTCACGAAGGGTGGGAATGACCAGCTGACACTGGTTCACCCATCATGGGGCAAGGAAGTAGCCCTGTCTGCTGTACTATGACAGCTAGCATAGGCTAGGTGTTCCAACAGTCAGCATAAGGTCAGAGGATGGATGCCCCCCAAGCACAATGCACAGCATAGCTGTGATTCTAAATGTGTGGAAGTACACATGGGTCAATGGGGTCAAAATTGCAGGAGTTCTTCTCATCCAGATTGTTGAAGGAGTATGAAGAAACAGGCAAAGCAAAAATACTCTGATGGCCACTTCTCAAATGACCACTGTGAGAGGGTGTAGGTTCACTGCGGAAATAATGGTCTGCAGGCAAATATAGGTACAATGATTTATAAAAACAACATTATTCTTCCTTTATGATATATAGTACAATTAATAAACATTTAGAGAAAAGTTAGTTGTAATATATTTCCTTTTTTTTAAATGATAATACATACATTTATTCAATGCAAATAGGAATAATAAGGTAACAAATAGATCACATTTATTCTCAGTTCTAAAAAAAAGTTGACACTTTCACTACAAAACATCCTGCCTGGGATAAATTGTACAACTTAAACTTTGCATATTAAAAAAAATTAAATAAACGTTTGCTGGTGACAACTCTGCCCACCACACCCATTTTGCAAAGAGAACATACTTGCCACCTCTACTTAGTATAAGATACCCTGATAATGATGTATTTCAAGGAAAGTCATTTATTATTTATTTATTGTATTTAATTTATTTGTTATGTAATAACATCAGAGAATGGAGGTGGAACAACCATCTGCGGAGCATTGAATTACACATAGCTATCCATGACCATAACTACAAGTCCCAGGGTGTTGTAGCAAGAGCTACCAGATATAGCAATAAATTCTAATGGATGACTTTACAATGTTGAATTGCAATTACCTTGCATAGACTGGATAAAAAATAAATAAAAAAAAAACAATAAATTCTAGCAACTGGCTAACAATGTTGTAATTTAATTACTATATTGAGATTATACATTTAGCTAATATGCACTGTTAGCCAAGGAAAGGATCAAAATGGGAAGGCCACATTTGAATACATGTTAATCAGTTTACAAAGAAAATTTCATACTTCATCACGACCTCACCAGGATTTAATGTATTGCCCCTCTCCCTCCCCCAACTGGCTAACTACCTTCCATAAACCATTAATATTTCAGAACAGCGTATAGCCATAATTTATTAATGTTAATGCTGAGTCCATATTAGGGCGGCCACGGTGGTGCAGTGGTTAGCATTGTCGCCTCACAGCAAGAGGTTCTCCGGTTTGATCCTCGTCTGGGGTGCCTTCTGTGCGGAGTCTGCATGTTCTCCCTGTGGTCGCATGGGTTTCCTCCAGGTGCTCCGGATTCCTCCCACGTCCCAAAGGCATGCTGCAGGTGGATTGGACACTCTAAATTGGCCCTAGGTGTGAGTGTGTGTGTGTGTGTGTGTGGGTGTGCCTTCTGTGGAAGGTTGGGTGCTGGGCTGGCAACTCAACACTGTAAAACTCCACTGCCAATCATGAGCAAACAGGTGATCCACTGTGGCGACCCCTAACTAGGAAAAGCCAAAAAAAGAAGAAGAAGAATGCTGAGTCCATATTCCCTTGAAAAAATCATTGGTATACCATATACAAAACAGATTTGACTGAGATAGGCCTTCTAACATATCTGTTTTAGTAATTTAAATAAAGCACTGCAAGTACCAAGGTATCAGGCATTCCAAAATTTTAGGAATAGCATGAGAAGGACAATGTATCCATTTATGCAAAGAATAGTGTCAGTGCCCAAAATGTCTACAATAGTAAAATATAAAAACAATATCAGTGGTAGTCTGCGACACAGCTCTGAAAATTCAAATTATGAGATTCTGCATATCAGCTATGAGTAAAGAAGAAACAATTGGATGGGCAGATGAACTAAATGGTTCTGTTATATTTAAGACTACATTTTTGGTGGTGATCAAAATCTCCTAAATATTAACTGGGACAAAATGATGGGAGCAAATAAAAGAGACAACATAGGTTTAGCAGTTTTGATTCAATTATCTATCAAACAGCGTGCAATCATTCAGCTGCAGACAGCAATATCCTGGATGTTATTTTATCATCTTAGCAAACCAAGGATACAATACCATGGTGAAGTGAGCCACAAAAAAGAAATATACTGAAAAAATAAAAATCGCAGCTCACAGCACTGATAAATATAATGGGCCAAGATCTTTAATGAAACCACAGAGCTTTTGGATTTAAATCCTTCCTCGGTGTGATAAAAATCATCTGCAGAAATTATGGTATTAGATGTTGAGAACATAGAAACTTTAGTTAACTCATACCATGTGATTGCAAGGTATAACATTGTGTGCTCATTTAATTAAATAAGCATTTGAATAATTAAGGGGGAAATAATCATCATAAAGGAAATATTTTTTGTCATTATAGAAGCAATTAGAAACTACCACAAAAAATAAAAAATTAAGGGTATGTGTTGTCTCCACTGTAGGCCAGTAATCAAGGAGCCTGAATCCTCACCACTGTCAGTGGAGAGGGATGTTCACTTGGAACAAAAATGGATACACCCAGTATTTCCAGATGCAGCTCTCTGCATCAAGCACAGTTTCCATTAAGAGCATACAGTGAATGCATTCAGTCTGGCAGCTAGGTCCTGTCTCTCTTTCCATATCCCTAATAAGACTCCCCACTGGCACAGCTATAGGGTTGGGTCCTCAGCTGAGTGCCCAAGCCAAGTCCTTCAGCACCCTATCGGTGAAACAAGTGCTTTGTGCCTCTGCTCTAAGCAGCTGACACCCACACTCTTTGAGATTTCATTTTCACACACACACACAGACACACACACACACACACACACACACACACACACACACACACACACACACACCTTTGAAAGGCTGGCACAGATTTAGTAGCTATGCCCCCTTCTGCCCAAACTACAGGGTAGTTGCACTACTATCAGACACACCAAAGCCAGCTACTTTATGGCTCTTGCAAGGGGACTCAACTATACTGAGTGAAATTAATATTAATACAAATAATAGTGTTTGGCCAATGTGGTAAGGCTTTCAGGAGAGGTCAGAGCTGTCACCAAATGTCTATATATATATATATATATATATATATATATATATATATATATATATATTTATATATATATATACATACTCTCAGAGATTAAAATAATCTCTAAAAGACCAGCCACAATGAAAATTTTAAATATATTTAATAATAAATAATAAAAGAACATGAAAACACTAAATATCTATTTACAATAAGCACCAGAGTTTTAATCACAGGAAATATTAAAAATAACACAGGTCAACAGTTTTCACAGTTACAGAAAAACATTATTTAACTAAACTCACTATATTTTCCTGACTGATCTACAAAATTATTATTCCCTGGTCACTTTCTAGAGTAAGGCAAGATGGAGTAGGTGAGGGGATCTTTCCTTGTCAGGTTATAAAAAGACTACTCTGAGACTTCAGTCTCACCTGATATTAAACATTATTTTAGTGATGGATTACAGAAGGACATGGCATACATCTGGTCATCTGACTTCTGGTTCCCATGCAACCTCCCCCCCCCCCACTTGGCTAGAAGCTGTCAGGATTTAGCACATATGTGCCAATAATGCACACACACAGAGCCTTATTAAGATTTGCTGCAGCTTCTGGAAGTCTTAAAACAATTTCAAACCTCCACCCTTCCAGAGCAGCAACTAGTTCACTCCAAAGACAATCCATAAAACTTCCTAGTACAGACATTTTGTCTCTGGCTGCATTGATAAGTGTGAGATGCAATCTTTATAGCCTAAGCCAGGTTATTTAATTTCAAACTTATTTCAAAGTTTGAGATTAATTTCTTCTCTTCCAGTATCCTCTGTTAAAGCATATACATTTAAACAGTTACAATAATGCATGCATATTTCTTTTTCTGTCTAGCAGAGCACGCTGTTGGTACATTTTTAACATAAGCAGTTTTACAAATACATTTTCCAACACAAGCATCTGTACAAATCAGTTTGATATATGAACGACATATAATTCTTTACAAAATCCCAGCTGGCTGTGATGGCATATGTTATACATCCACTGCTCTACTTCTCCTGGCATAGATGCCAATACCTCACATCATCACAAGGTACAACCCCTCCTCCATTAAAATACTGTGATCTATAAAAATTGTGTTAAAAATGTAGGATGTCTAGAAAAAGAGCTAAACAGAGTTTGAAACTTAACTTATTAGATGAATTAGGAATAATAAAAAAGTTGTTGTTTAGGTACATACAGAAATATTGCAAATGTCAGAGTTCTAGTATTATGACATGTATTGGTGATGACATAACTGCAGAAATGCATAATAATACAGTTTGCTAACAGTTGTAACTTGGGCACTGTTGTCAAAACCCCAGAAGATGCATAAACTCTTCAAAATGAAGTCTCATGGCTAAATACCTGCTGCATAAAAAAGGGCTGAAACTTCAGGAAACAGCATGTCACTTAATTAGACAAGCATTGACAACATTCCGTTATCTTGTAAGGCAGAGGTCAGAGATCTAGGCTTCTCAGTAGATATGTTCTGCTCCTTTGCTTATCATTTTGGATATAGTATCAAAAAATCTTTCTACAGATCTCTAATAATTGACAAGGACATCTCCTCTAAATCCAAGGAAGTGATAGTCTCCTTTGTTTGGTCTTGGTGAGATTCATTTTAGAAGTCAACACTTCCTTTGACATATACCTTTCTAAACACAAAAAAAAACCTCAAACAGCCTCAGAGATTCCCAACTAAGAGAGTTTCTGGCTTTAAGCATCTTAGTTACCAAAAAAGTCCTTGTCCCTATACTTTGTGTCTTACAGGCTTCAGAGTAGAGACTTGTGCCTTGTTTACTGTGTGGTTAGGGATTTTGCCATTCTCAATCTCCTTTTCTGTAGGAAGTTAAACAGTGCAGCTAACACCAGAACCAGAGATTGTTAACCTGAATCTAGAGATAAGCAAGTCTTGATGGAGGGATAAGTTCATTATCAAGTACCTCTCCCTGTGCAATCATAGACTTCCTCAGGAAGTCAAGCAATGTGACTCCTTGTCTTCCTTCAAGCATTGCTTAAATGACTGGATTGGTACCCTTAAATTCACATTGGGAGTTACAGATCTCATTCTCTTTGAGAGAAGTGGTAGAGTCTTGGGTGGGTATTCTTCAAGGTGGATACGACCTCTGGCTAAATTGCTTTGAATATCCTATGACTCTATGAAAAGGAGTCCTTAGGATACTTAGGATTTAGTTGCAATGAATTACTTTTGGTTTGAGATGTAAATTTTCTGGGTGTATTGCACCTATTTATGAGATTGCTGATTGTCAGCATTTGTCTGTTTATAAAAGATATTATGTGCAGTTTTTAGTAAGAATTCCAGCCAATATATTTGTTGCACTACATGCAGAGATGGGCTTTTATTTGTTGTGATAGCAGTAAATTTATCCAATTGCTGTAAGAGTTTTCTTGATTGTTTGTGTTTTGTGAATGTCGTTTAAGATTTTTGGCGCATATGATATATGTGGAAATAAGAATGTGCTTGCTGTCTGTAATTGTCAAATTTATAGATGGGTGTAGATGTGAAATAACTGACATGTTTGACAAATTTTAGAGTTATTCTACTCCAAGCAACTTAGTCTGACTCATCAGTTCTGTAGGAATTTTGTTACTATATGTTATGGTAAATTCTGCTTTTGTCCTTATGTCAGCTGGCAGAGGCAAATAGCATATATATATATATATATATATATATATATATATGTGTGTGTGTGTGTGTGTGTGTGTGTGTATCTGTGTGCATGCGTGCGTGTGTATGTATTTATTAATCTGGCATCTAGTAATTTGTTTTTGTTTCTTTATTGTATTTTTTTTATTTTGAGCAGGCTTACAGTGTCTGCTGAAGCTGTTCTCATATTAAATGATAGTTGCTTTGTTTTCTAGGATGTGCTTTTTTATAAAGATTTTACCCAAAAGAAGGCATATACTGGTCCTTGAGACTCTCTTACAAATTTAGATTGGAGAGAGGAGCATGTATTATTCTATCACATTTAGTAACATCTCTGGTAGCTCTTACACTTTGATTTTTGGTTTACTTTTGATATCTGGAATGATAAGTCTTCTTAATAATAAGCAGTAAGAACATTTGACAAATGTTTTCCCAGGAATAGGAAGGCAGAGGATGCAATTAGCTCTTTGTTTCTTTGTTGATGTATTCAGGAAAGACAACAGAACTGTATCTGTACTACGGCCAGGTCCTAATACATTCCAGGATGATAACACTGGGTTGTTTTTAGTTAGGTGGCTTAGAATTTTTAATTCATTTTTGGTGTTTTTAGAAAATGGATATTACAGCTATTTATCTGAAGTTTGAGTTAGCTTGTTGAGTTACACATTTGTGTTTAGTGATTAAGTGACATTGTTTCCATATTCTATGGAAATACCGTTCCTGTATGGGTCAATTAATTAGGATTCATATTGGATATAAAATGATTTTATTATTTTTTTTTTTTATTTATTAAAAAGTTTGAAAGTGTATTTAAGCTACTAAGTTTCCTCGGTTTTTGATGAAGATTTGCTAATTTATTTCTTCTATCTGCTTGCCAGAGGTCATTTTGTGCTGCATGTCCAGTGATACCTCTAATATGCCTGAAGAAGAACTAGGCAGTAGTCTATAGAATTTGTCAGTGTACTCTAATCTATTGGAGTCATTAAATAATAAGGACACTATTGTGATATGGATCTTGTTATTTATTAAAAAGTTTGAAAGCATATATGAGACACTCAGCTTCCTCATTCATTTGATGAAGTTTTGCTTGTTTATTTCTTGATTCCATTTGCCCAAGTTCATTTTTGGATTTCTGTACTGTTTATGCCCCATGTACAGTGCGGACTTTAATGTGGCCAAGGCAGAATTTGGCAGCAGTCTGGCAAATTTGTCTGTGTACTCTAATCCATTGCAGCCATTAAAAATGACACTATTATAAACTGGGCTGTTTTTTTTTTAAATTCAAAAGTATATTTGAGATACTGAGTTTCTTCAGTCTTAGAGAAGTTTTGCTTGGTTTGCAGTTCAAAAGTATATTTGAGCCTCTGTGTACAACTCCCATGACAGGCAGAAAGTGGGAAAGGATGGCAGTATAATGACAATATAGTAAGATGCTGGAACCAATCAGTGCATAAATATATGCATGCCCATTGCGAAAGCCAAGAATTCTGGCAGTGACCACAGGTGTGTTGTAATCTATTGTATATTACTAACAATCAATAGAAACTGTTATTAGAAGGTGAAAGTACTGTCATCTTCCTTTGTGTTCATTCACAGTAGAGTGTATACATCCGAAGTGTAATGGATGAATTGGTAAAACACAGTTCTGAAGGAAGATAAGCTCTTGACAAAAATGGAAAATACAATTTTCCTACAATAAATATACATATAGAACATTTACAGTATGTTTTCTTCACAAGATAAAGTGGCAGAAGCAAAAGCTATATAAAATAAATTAGCAAGAACTATATGGATGGGGGATGGTACCGTGCAGATTTCTAGAGACTCCTTGTATAAAGTTTGAAAGGTACACCAGTTCTTTATACAGTTAAGGTTTTAGAGGAACTTCAATACCAAACTATACTCCTTGCAGAAAGAATTGCCGCAAGCAGCAGTATATGAAGGAGATGGCAAAAGGTCAATCACCCCATCCAATGTCTTGCAGAGGTCGCAATTCATGCTAAATAAATAAATAAGGAACATGCTTTAAAATACTATATTCTTTTTAAATGTTCCTTTAAGAAAAGCAGGGAAAATGGCAAAAAAACATTATACATGGACACCCAAGAAATTCCAGCATACCTCTGTCTCCCTTTCTACATCATTTTGCAAGGGTGTCAGCTCAGTCATAAGTTTTACATATGGGATTATCCCCAAAAATATATGATTGGCTAGGCAGTTGTAGGGGTTCCTGTTATGTTGTCGAAAGACAACAATGTCAAACGCACAGAAGAGCGAAACTGGCGGATATCGATGTTCGAATTGCAGGATTGCAGTACAGTGAAGATTGGAATATTTACCCTTTCCTCACTGTAGTGCGATCTCAGAGTTGGTATATATATTTTGATATTTGGCCATTTTTGCTCTTCTGAGTGTTTGAAATTGTTGTCTTTCGACGACGTAATATGAACCCAGTTGGAGGGGGTGGTACAGAGAAGGCAGTTACAGGCTTTATCTTTGGCACACACAGCCAGCAAAATTCAAATACCTATTATTTGTTTTGGTTAATCATTTGCTGTGGGCATGCTAGATACTTTTAATAAAAATGTAATTTATTTCTGAAACTTAAAAGGTAACATTTTATACAGTGACTGCAGTTAGAAGCTGCAGCGCATTTCTTTATTTTCTTTTTTTTTTTTAATTATCAGCACAGTGAGTGGAGTAGTGCACTATGGGTATCCTGGGACTTCAGGGCTGGAATGAACAGAACTGGAAGAACTTGAAGAAGGAAAACTGGATGAGGAAGGAATAAGTCTGTGTGGGTGTCTGACAAAATGAAAGAAATGAATGAGTCATTACGTCTTGTCTCTGCTCAATGGGACAACGACTAAAATATAGGGAAGATTTTAAACATTGCTCTTATAAACTCAGAAATGTGCTAGAGTAACAGGTCAGGGCAAGTTTTGTGTTAGCATGCATTTTCTGAAGGAGGAAGTCTGAAACTCTAATAACTGCCATTATTTAGTGACTTCAATCAATAATTGTGGCGGGACAAAGGCCAAAAAATAGGGACAGATTTTAAATGTCTATCATTATTTATTGACTTCAATCAACAACGGCGGTTGGATAGATTTTAAATATTGCTAATATAAACTTTAAAAGTGGCTAGAGTAACAAGTTTGGTGTTAGCATGCATTTTCTAAAGGATATAAATCATTAAAATCAAAAGCCACTCATTTTATGAAAACCATATGGAAATATCAGGTAAAAATCTGGACATTCTATGAAAATCTGGATAGGTAAGGGTTATTGTGGATGTGTCACATTAAAATGTAATGCAAATCAAATGCATGAATGTAGTTTGGCTTTGGCTTAATGTTTTTTTTACACAATTACCTTTTAGGAGAAACAGGTGGTGAAGAATTGCACTTAATATATATGACAATGATTAGAAAGAAATTAAGAATTATAATATAGACTTCTTACTTACTTCAGAAAAATGTATATTAATTTGTATTTTATTATTCTGTCAATAACTCTCAAGTTGACGTGGAAGCAATATTTTGTGTGTCCCTGAATGGTCATTTTCTGATTGATATTTCTGGATTTATTTACCTTTGACTAACTTTAGACCAGAGTCTGGATATCAAATGTTGTGTGCTGGGCAGGACAAGATATGACTGGTGGTGGACTAGTTGTGTCAGATTAAAATGTAATGCATAAATCCAGTTTGGCTTTGTACACAGTCACCTTTTTGGGAGAAGCAGGGGTGACTTGCATTTAATAAATAATGACAATAGAATTATAATAGACTTCTTTAATTCACAGAAGATATATATTAATTCACATTCTCTTATTCTGTCAATGACTCAAGTTAATAGTGCTGGTATTTTAAGGGTTTCTGTCTGATTATTATTTTTGGATCTGCACTGATTCTAATGATAATTGTTAACTGATTTGTAAGAAATGGTATAGAGGTAAAATAGTGGGGTATCCTCATGTTACTGCTGCCAGTACTGGTCATTGTTGTTGCTATATAAGGCAGAAGGGGGGTAGATATAAGTTCTTAATTCATCAAGTCTGTTTTTGCCTATTATTAATTAATTATTTGTACTAACTGGATTTTCAGTTAATGCAACACTGTTTATTGGAGGGGAAGAGATATGGACCTCTAATGAATGATATACAGCTTTATGGGGGGATGCGTTCTTAATTCATGAAAGCAGTTTTAGTTATTAGTTGATGGACTTTCAATCAATGTTATGCTGTTTTATGGGGGGTGATTTTTAATTCATCGAGGCTGCTTTTAACTATTTTTATTAGCTGAATGAATGAATGAATGAATGAATGTTGTTTCCATAAGGATTTTCTGATAATGATTTGGTTGCAAGATCACTGCATTTAGCAACAGTATGATTTTACTTAGTTATGCTTTATCTTTAATATGTTAAAGGGAAGCTAAATGTGTGGTTTAAAAAAAAAACACTGAACCCAACAGGGTAACCACTAAAATAAACAAATAAAGAACACAAAATTCACGGATTGCACCAAGCCACTTTAATGAAGAGCTTCTGAAGAAGCCATTAGTTTTGATGGTGAAACCGCTTAGTATTTTGGAGCCTTTTAGCTCTTCATTAAAGCGGCTTGGTGCAGTCTGTGAATTTTGTGTTTTTATTTGTTTATATAAATGTGTGGTTTTGTTAAATTGCTAAAGAAATTTGTTTGCTTATGTATCACATGATGGTTGATCCACTATGAAAATAGTTTTAACTTTCAATAAAATGTCATTTTTATTTATTTTACATTTGTTTACTGTTGAAGTCTGATTGGGCAGGGCTGTCCATTTTCAGGGCAGGCCCGTGAAAAAAGCTCTATACAATATATCAGTGTAAAAAAAAAAAAAAACATTTAACAATATGGGAAAGAAACATTTAGAAAAGTAAAATTCAAAATTGTCAGAGAACCTCACATGAATAATAGCTGTACAAAGTATAAGTTCAGAGTATGCTAGACATTGCTGTACATATCAGCATTATGATAAAGAATTACTACATACACAATACAGTAACAGTGATGAGAAGAATAAGTTCATAACATGCATACAACCCTGTGCATAATGACACTATGTAGAAGGATTACTTCATACACAATTAAAAGGAAATAACTGAGTCTAAAGTTATCAAAGGACACTATAACAGGTATTGTTATAGTTCTAGGTAGAGAGAAGATATAGAAATATTGTGGTTTTGGATGAGGTAGATAGGGACAGAGCATGTACATATCCATGATTTGGAGAGACAGGATTTTAGCTGATTTATGAAGGTAAGTTTGTCTGTATCTGGATTTCAAGTGGGAGGGAGTTGCAGATTTTTTGAAATAGTGTTAGAGTAAAGGGAATCTCCTCAGATGTATCTGCTTTTGGATACTTCAACCAGCCTTTTGTTGGTGAATCTCAGCTGATGGTTATAGGTGTAATGGTTAATTAGGCCTTGTAGGGGTGGGTTTTTTGAGGGAAGTAAAAAATTTGGTGAGCTAGGGTGAGTTGGTTTAGGGTCAATAACTTTGGTAACATGAGCCAGGATAGTTTCTGAAGGGCTTGACAGTGGTGGGATCTGTAAGAAGAAATTTAGCTATTTTGTTATAGCAAGTGTTTAATTTGTTTAGATTGCATTTATTTCAGTTAACTAGAACAAGAGAAGCACACCGAAGTGTGGAGAGAAGGTGGGTTCTTGCTATGACAGCTTTACTATCAGTAGTCAGATAGTTCTTACATCTATAGAGTGAACCTAGTTGTTTGTGCAGTTTTGTTATGGTTTGGGCTATGTGCTTGTCAAATTTCATATCTTGGTCAATGGTGAACCCTAGTAGCTTGGTTTGTACAACTGTTGAGATACAGTTATTGTTAGAAGTGCTAATTGTAAAGGGGGAATGGGATCTATAGCCTTGGAGGGATGGAAGAGCATAAGCTGGGTCTTTTTGGATTTGAGTATAAATTGATAGTCCCATAGCCAGGGTTCAATAGTTGTAAAGGATTCTTGTTTTTTTTTTATGTAGTAGTTAGACAGAGGGGATTGAGCAGATTAGGGTGGAATCATTGGCATAGTGGATTAAGCTTGCAGGAAAGGTGTCTTAATGGAGGTTATTAGTGAATATTGTGAAGAACAGGGCTTGAATATAGATCCTTGAGGTACACCTAAGATAACAGGGAGAAGGCAGGATAGGGAGTCCTGCCACTTAATGACTTACTGGCAATTGGAAATATATTCTTTAAATCATAGGAGTGTAGAATTATTTAATTTAAGTTTTGAGAGTACTGCCAGTAGCTTGTTATGGGAGAATGTATCAAATGTTTTGGATAGGTCCAAAAAGACAGCAGATAAAAGATTGCCTACACACCATTGCTGATTAACAAAGTTTGTGAAGCTGATGAGGGCAGTGGTGTTGCTTTGGCAGGGGTGAAAACTGAAGTCTATATTATGTTGAAATGCAATTCCAGTGAGCACCTATCCATCGACACCAAATCAGTGAAATAATTTGCTGATGTCAATAAGGGCAAGGAAATACTTGCCCACAGCAGAATGTACCAACATCTACATGCAATCAAACCCACCTTAGTGGGGGTCTTTGCCCCATACCCCCAAATATATATATATATATATATATATATATATATATATATATATAGATAGATATACTAACTCCAAAATCACACTACAGTGGAGAAAAGGGCAAAGTTCTGCTGTTGGCCAACTATGTCTTTGCCCTTATTAAATTCAGCAAATTATTTTACTGATTTGGTGTCGATGGATATGTGTTCGCTGGAATTGCGCTTCAACAATGTAATATAGACCCAAAAACTGTGTTGAGTTTCAGCTAGGAGGTTTTTGGATAGAAAGTGTTTTAGTATTAGGGAATGTATACATTTTTGTAGGATTTTAGACAGTGGAGATAGTATGGCTATGAGGTTGTAATTAGATAACTCAGTCGAGTTACCACCTTTATGTATTATATGTGAAATTTTTCAGAGAAGTGGGACCTGTTGCTCTGAGAGAAATCTGTTGATAATTATAGAGACAGGGTATGAGATAGCTTTGGCTGCAATCTGGAGGTATTCTGCTGGGGGGTTATCAGCTGATAGGGTAGTCAGTCTTAGTTTGGTCAGATATCTGAAGATTGTACTGGTTTGGACTGGTTGGAGGGAGAAATATTTTTGGTTAGTTGGGGAGTTTAGCAAATCTGGGGGGTTGGTGGGAGAAGCTTTAAAATGGAGTTAGTAAAATATTCATTGAGTTGTGTTGCTATGTTGTTAGTGGCTGTTTCAATGTTTTTAGCTGGGGTACCTGTTCTTCTGGGTTGGAAAATTGTATTTATGTCTGCTCAGAATTTTTGGGGATTGGAGTTATGTTTAATTTGCATATTACAGTAATGGATTTCCCTATCCATCCTTATTTGTTTTTTTTTTTTTTTTTTTTGCTTTATTTCTTAATTCAAGGAATAATTGCCTGTTGGTGTTAGTTTTGTAATTATGCCAAGTGTCCCATGCTTTATCCCTTTGTTTTAGCAGATGCTGCATACTTTTGGTGAGCCAGGGGGCACAGTTGGAGTTTGTTTGAATTATTCTAGGGAAGAGCAAGTTGGTTTAGTATGTTGCAACAGTGGAGTTAAAGAGGTCTACTGCCTTATCAATGAGGAGGGTTGAGAAGGGTGACCAGATACAGTGGTTTAGTGCTGTTATGAGGTCATCTGCTCTAAAGTTTTTTGTGTAGCATGTATTTTTGAGGGAACTGTTTTTTATGGTTTTGATTTGGTGCCTTAACACAAAGGTAGGGAAGTGATCACTTAGATTGTCAGGTATGGTGCCAGAGTATTGTGTCAAGGATGGGTGATTAGTGATGATACAGTCTAAAATGGATTCTTTTTTGGTAACTTTATCTATTCTATTTGGATAATCTGGGTTTGGATAATCTGAGTGAAGCCATGTAGGTTTATGTGACTACTGGGGATGGGGTGTGTCTACTGAAGCCCAGTCTGTGTTAAAGTCACTTAAAATAAGTGTTTCATGGGAAAAGGAATCAGATGCCCAATGGATTATGGATCTCAGTGTGTTAATATTGTCACCAAAGGAGATGTATGAAACTAGTATGTTCAATTATTTTTTGTGGGTTGACTTTTACCTTTGCAAAAGTAGGGCTGCTTATGTTTAAAAGGTCAACTGTAAAGTTATTTTTGAAAGAAGGGTGACCTCTCCTCCTATTTTGGATGTGCAGTCTTTTCTGAGTAGGTTATAGCCTGCAGAAGTAATTCATTGTCTTTGATATGTGGCTTAAGCCATCCTTCATTAAGGAGTACAGTGTCGGGGCCATAAAGGAATAGTGCTGCATGGAGTTCGTCAATTTTAAGTATACTTCTTATACTGATGTTAAGCATTAATAGGTCAACAGTTCTTCTAAGGGAGTTTAAGTTAAATTTGGCCTGGTTTATGTTGACATTGGGGTTAGCTGGGGGACTAGGATTTGGCTGGATGGCACCACTAAGTAACAATTGCGAAGCAATGTTCACAATTGTCCGAAGGTATTTAGAGATATATAAGTCGTATTGTATAGAGATGGGAACTTTTGTAGAGTAATGCGGAATTTTAAATGGGGTTAGCTCTAAGTTCTACTGATTGGAGATTGTGGAAGAGATGTGTACTGGAATTTGGGTAGGTATAGAGGAATTGAGCTGGGTGGGTGATTTAATGTTAAGATTGGTGTTGAGATTATGTTGCTATGAAGTGAGGTGTGTTGCTGTGGAGAGAGTTATAATAATTAAGGAATGCAAGGAGTACATAGTGGACATGAGTATGATTAGTAATAATGAATGAGAGTAGATAGGATCAGGTGGGGGAGTTAAGTCAAGGTTGGGCATAGTAACTAGGAGGGTAGTAGTGGGTGTGTGTCTATATATGAACTTTAATTTGTTGAGTGGCAGTGCTATTTATTGATATTTGGCTTATGACTAGATGGTTTAGGAGTATGGCATTGCCTAGTTAGCTACAGTATAAGTTTGTTGAGCCAGTGGGTGGGTGGGAATAGGGGTAGGGTAGGGGACCAGAGTGAGCCCGAGCAGAGCGAGGGCAAACAGAGTGGGTAGAGCTGATTCTGGAGAAATTAAAGGAAAAAGCAGAAACAACCAGTCAAGTTACCAAGGTGAGTAAAGTGATAAAACCTTGTTTATGTTTTGGGTATAGTCAGGGGGATAGGAAAATAAGTGGGAATGTAATTTAATGTTTGACAGGAGGGAGAGTGTGGTTACCTGAAGAAATTCAAGTGTGTCTAGAAGCTAATATAAAATGGGGCCTTTACGAAGAGGGCAGCAGACGGGTGGGTGGTGTGCATTCAGTTCTCACTACACAAAATAGTTTTAAAATAAATTTTACAAAGGTGACATACATAAGTAACACATGACAGATTGCCATGCTATGAGATAGCAGCCTGTTTCAAACTGCCTGGGTTGTGGTGGACATTCCATTCGCAGTACAAGCAATAAGAGTTCACAAGTAGCAGTTGATGGGTTGCTGTGCTTTGAGATAGCAGCCTGTTTCAAGCTGCCTGGGTTGGGGTGGATATTCCATTTACAGTACGAGCAATAAGACCTCACAAGTAGCAGGTGATGGGATGCTACACTTTGAGATAGCAGCCTGTTTCACACTGCCTAGGTTGTGGTGGACCTTCTGTTCACAGTACAAGCAATAAGAGCTCACAAGTAGCAGGTGATGGGTTGCTGTGCTTTGAGACAGCAATTTGTTTCAAGCTGTCTGGATCGTGGTGGATGTTCCATTCACAATACTAGCAATAAGAACTCCTTTGCAACTTTGGAAAACAAACAACAGATAGCTCTTCAAGTTTACAAAAACAAAAAGTAATGCCATTGTATACCACTGGAACAGATGAGCTTCAGGGGGAAGGCAGGGTCTCAAAAGCTCAAATTGTTGGACTTGCTCTTGGTCATTGTTATGTTGTTGTGAAAGTTGTTGTTAAAATATCCCCCTCCCCATTCAAATGGGTGGGGATCAGCAATTGAGGTTGTCACCATGGCCTTCAAATGGCCTACTTACTCCTCTGTCCACAGTACTTTGAGGTGTCAACAGGGTGACTGCATGTTCCATACCCTCACACACACACACACACACACACACACACACACACACACACACACACACACACACACACACACCAGTAATTATAATATCACTGTTATCCTCCTTGCAGAGTTTTATTGCTTCTCCCTTGTATTAAACTTGTCCTTACACTCCTTGTACAATTACAATAGCTCTGGTTAGAACAAAAATGAGCAGTCTTTCTACAATTCAAATACTTCATACCCAGTAAAAGGAAAATTTAAAATAGAAAAGAAAGAGATAAACAGAAAAGCTAAGTCAGTTGTCTTAAACAAGAAAACTGACAATGCAGGTTGTGAAATACATATTTGTCAAGAAATATATCAGCTCCAGGCAGATTCCCAGGGACTCATAAAAAAAATCATAGAACTCTGATAATGAAATAAATAAAAGTTCCCTGGACGAGAAAGTTAAACCCAATTAATTCTCAATCTGGTTCTTATTAATATGGTCACTCTTGCACTACTCTCCTGCTATTTCCTTCATTGGTTATGTTAGACCACAAACTTCACCACTGAACTTCATAAAGCCCTTGCAATACACATCTTTAAATTCAAGGATTACAAATGCACAAACCTCATCCAATTTTATGATGGCATTTCAAAATTAAATTATGCCAGCATCAGTTCAGATGTTTACAGAGCAGGTAGCTTCACTGAGGAGTTCTATGCCCATCTAAATAAATGCATACAGCTGACAAGCCCAACCAGAGTAAACTATAGTGAGAAATTAAGAAACAAAACACCATGATGATCTGCCAATATAAATATATTTTACAGCAAAAAAGCAGATCCAAAACTGCTCATGTTAAGGATAATAGAAACATTACTAAAAACTTGAAAAATACAACTATCTCTATTAAAGAAACTGACAAACTAGTTTAGCATCTGTAGCTAAGTACTATTATAAATCCTTCTTTAGCTACATTAGGAAAGTAAGGAGCAACAACCAATATTGCTTTGAACTCATTCAAAATGGCACCTCTTGTATGGAGCCAATACACATTGCCAACACACTAGCAAATGAATTCATTGCTAGCTTTACCTCACTAATATTATCTAAAGTCTATAAATCCTTGAATCCCTATTACAGTAAATGGACATGTAATGGAGGTGTTATGAAAAAAGAAAAATACTTCATCCATGTGGCTTGACAGTGAATTTAGATGTATAATCATTTCTGCTAAGCAGGTTCTCACAGCCCCAGTTTAGCTATAGGTTTACTTCCCCAAAGTCTGGTTGACTGTGGAGGTGATGCCCCTCAGTATAGGTGGCATTACTACTAGCCAAAGAAATTATAGACCAACCAGTCTGATAATCCTCATCTATAAAGGCATGGAACATATTAGAATTGACCCCATAAACTCTGATATCAAAACTATTATTAGGCTTTGCCATCAGCAGTTTGGCTTTGTCAAGGGAAGATCCTTCTAAAGAACCTGGTCAACTTCTTACACAGGCTATTGACAGGGTCTAAAGATTTTTATATAGTGTATCTTCACCTGGCTGAGACATTCAACACAATATCACATCCAGGTATTGTAAGTAAGCTAAATGCTTTAAAAATAGAAACCTGTGTAATAAGATGAATAGCATACTAGCTAACAAGGAACTCACAAACTGTGTAAAGCAGACACCTAATCTGAAAGTATGAAGGTATCCAGTAGTGTTTCTAAGGGCTCACTTTGAGACCCCTTGTTTTTGGCACTAATGTTTACAATCTCTAGACTGGGAACCAGAACCTCTGGATAGATATGTATGGAGATGAATGCAAACTAGGAGTTAGTGGCAAGTCTTCTGAAGAGTTCAGGACCAAAAACAATGGTTCTTCTTTCTGAATTACTTTAGTAAACTGCTTGCTACAAATGCAACAAGTGGCATGCTACATTCTAAATAGCACATATGGAGTGCTGAAGCCATTGTACTTCAGCACTAACTGCAAAGGCAGTACTGGCATTCAGAAACTGAATGTGGATATTGCTCTACCCATAGATCAACATCTGCTGAGGTTCGCATCCCCTAATACCATGCACCCAGAATGCCTGCCTGCTTTGTTCTGCTCTAGCTATGCTTCTGAAGTCTCCCATTTGATACCCAAACCTTTCAGCAAATTTTCACTGTTGTAAATAACTGCTGTACTGAAAATGTTCTCAAATTAAAAGGAAAAAAGGGAAAAATCATCTCATTTGGCAGACAGCAGCAACCCTAATATGAAGTATAAATAATAACCCACTACAAAACAGAAATAGAATTAGGGACCTTGGATTATGAGCTGACAGATCTACTGTCTTTCAATCATTGTGTGAAAACTGTGGTTACAAAATCTTTCTTCTAAGTGTAGCTAATTTCCAAAGGGAATATCATCCAGATATAAAGAGGTCATCGTTCCTTTATATACATCAATTAGGCCAATTATGAGTTCAATAGCCCTTTAGTGATGTACCTTATTAGACATACCAAACAACTAGAAAAACCCTAGAGGTTGTTAGTTAAGAAAATCATGGTCTAAATGACACTGAGTACCAACAGCTGCTGGAAGCCTTGTCCCTTTTTTCAATATCACATAGGTTATTGATGAAAGATCTATGCCTCAATTTCTGTGCCATTAGAAACACAGTTTACATGGATCTCATATCTCTGCAACCGTAATACTTTTATAAATACCAGAATCAATCCTCTAAACCTTCACAAGCAGATAAATAAAATGTGACGGGGAGAGTGATGGATCATGCAGCCCCCATCACCACTAGTGGAACAAACTCTTCCTGCAGGATAAGCAGTGCACTACACTATAATCCTTCAGACACTGAACCCAGCTCAGTTAAGTTTTGTTAAGAGCAGGTCATGCTACTAAACCTGGTGTATTTCACTGAGAAGGGCAGCACTGGAGGATATAGACAAGGGAAAAATGGTGCATAGTACCTACCTCAACCAGCTAAAGGCATTTGACACAATACCTCAGTATTATCAACAAAATCACATAAATTTAGGTGTAAATCCCTATAAGACCAATAGATAGACACATCACTCAAGGACAGGACACATGAAGTTAGGGTGGGGGAAAGCACCTCTACCAAGAGGCTTTTTACTATGGCTGTCCTATAGGATTCAGTACTGGTACCACTCCGAATCAGAATATATTTCTTTAAAATCAAGGCAAATGTAGAGGGCCTTTAGCTGACCAAATGTGCTGATGACTGCAAGTGGGGTGCAATCAATGAATCCCCTAAGGATGCAGATATCCTTCAGGAGGGTCTGACTCAGATTAATAACTGTCTAGGGCCAGAACTATGGCCTAAAACTTAATGCAAAAAAATTCATAATTACACCCTTTGGGGAGATCACCACCCTTACAAATTACAACATTTATAATACTTCCCTAAGAGTGGATCCAGTGTTAAGGGTCTTGGGAACTCATGTTGACAGTGACTTGACCTTTGATCACCTTGTGTCTGTGGTGGTGAAAAAGTCCTTCTCTGTGTTCCAACTTATAAGTAAGGGCATGGCATCCAGATCTAAAGAGATCAAATTCCTGCTATACTCATTCCTCATTAGACCAATAATCGAGTACAGTGCACCCGTCAACATGTACCTAACCAGGTATTTGCAACAGCTAGAGCAACCACAGAGGTTCCTCACTATAATAACATGTCCCTTATGGACTCCTTCAAAGCCCTGTCCCTGTACTCAGTCTCCTGCAGATTACTGAACGATGATGTATCCCTAACCTATAAGGCATTCTATGATCCAGCCCTGATGGAACTGCTACACATTTGTAAAACAAGCCCAGTCTAATGATCTAAACCTGGTCTGTGATAAAAATAAAGCATGTTAGAGAGACAGGTACTTGTCTCAGAAACTGACCTTTCTCTTGAACAAACTCCCATTCATGTGAAAAAAGCTCTTACGTAAGCCTATTCAAATGCATTTTGGATCAATGAAGGGGGAACTGTAAATTCAATCCTGGCTTGTCACCTCTTTCCCTTATGGATAGGGGCAGCTTGTAGACCTCCTACGTCTCAGGCATATACCAAAGTAATTCTACTCCTTGGGCATTGATAACTGGGAAAATTGGGGTAGGAATGGCAAGACTTAAAAAGGGTCTAGGGCCATTATACTAGTAACCTTAGTAACCTCCTATGATCTCATGTATACTTGCATTTGTAGCCTGTGGTTTTCTACATTTTAAAACTTTTTCTTTATTTTTCTTTCTTTATGTTTTTTTTTTTTTTTTAACTCCTCAACTTAAGGGTTGAGAAGTACAGAACAGGACAAATGAGACTTCCTAGGAGTACCCCATCAGTACAAGGAGAACAGAACTTTTATTTTGCTCCTCAACTTAGAGGAGTTTAGAGGCACCAGATCTGTAAATGGTACTGAGCAGCAGTCAGTACAATGGCAAGCTACAACTCTGATCCCATGGAGAGTCTAAGTGTAGTCCAAACGTTCAAAGCAAAAGAAACAGAAAAAAATATAAAAATAGCATATGGCAGTCATACATTCCCTAGTACAAACATACATTGCAGTAACTGCACGACTGATCCAACTCTGATTGCACAGTTCTATTAGCTCCTAGAAATATCATCCATACACTGCTTTTACAACTCTACAAAGACACAATCTAGCATATGAAATGATCAGGCATTATAGAGCTGAAGAAGACTGGAGTAATCAAAAGAAAGAGACAAAGAAAACAAGTTATTTGTTCTGCGCATAAAGTAAGAAACATTGTGACCATTCAGTTTACAAATAACATGATCTATCAATCCATTGTCATGTTTTCATAGCCTTTCTACATTAGAACAGACAAAGACATTTGACCAGCCTGCCTAACAACAATAAGATCTTGTCTTAATATTTATACAGGCTTGGATGTATGTCTATGCAGTCCATGGTGCATCCTAGTGAAAGAGTGCAGGGATGTTGTGCTCTACATGCATGTATGCATATTAAAGGTGGTACAGTGTATAAAAGGCAGACATTTAACACAAACTGTGAATTGCCTTAGTTAAATTAGACTGTATGTTGAGATAACAGGAAAGACAACAGTTTAAATAAAAGGCAGAAGACTAAGATGCTAACAGAAATCAGGTGTGGGGTAGTCTGGCATTGGTTAAAAACATGAATAAAATCTATGTTTAGAAAATAAAATTATTGCCACCTTAGCCTGTACAGATTGGAAGTATATGCAAAGGTAGAACACTAATATGTCAGTTAGTAAATAACCAACACCCCAGAAAAAAGGAAAACCTCAACAGAAATTGAAAATACAAATATGGATGGGATAAACAGTGTCATTTACAGGGAATCATGCAAACAACCTCAACAGGTTTTCTCCAGTGTTAAAATGTCAGAAGCAAAAGCTGGGTAAAGGCATTGGCAGTAACTAAATGGTGGTTGGGTGGGGGTGGGGGTGTCATAGTGCTATGCAGTCTTAAATGACACCTTGTACAAAGTTTGAGAGGCACACCCCTTCTGTGTATTAAGGCTTTGGTCAAGTTGTGCTCCCTCAATGCTGTACTTTCTGAAAAAAATATATAAGTATTTAGGATGTGACAGAAGCCGCGGTGGTACAGCGGTAGCATTGTTGCCTCACAGCAAGAGGTTCTCCTGTTCGATTCTTGGTTGGAGTGCCTTCTGTGTGGAGTCTGGATGTCCTCCCCACGGTCGAGTGGCCTCCAAAAGACATGCATGAATGGGTGTGCCTTTTCTGAAGGCTGGGCAGCGGGCTGGCAACTCAGCACCATAAAAATATACTGCCAATCATTAATGTACCAGAGTTCCGCTGTGGTGACCCCTAACTGGGAAAAGACAAACAAACAAACAAGTATTTAGGATGTCTTCAGCATGTCTGTGCAATCTTTTCACTTTCTTAAATTGTTCTTAAAGGTTAAAGTGAATACATGATGACAGCATCTGTGGGAAAAAATGAGAAAGAAGAAAAACATTTGATAATGTAAGAACAAGACCACGGTACGATCTCGTGTTTTGTGAAAAAGATAACTGTGTGGCTCTACAAGGAAATACTCTCAAAGAAAAAGACTGCATCTAGTGTTAGAGAGCTCTTGAAGCATTGAAAAGGGTTATTTCCCACAAGGGCTATACGCTGTGTTCAAACTTATATATTTTGCAACTACTTCTCCAAATGTATGCAGCGTGTATTGGTTGTGTTCTACTGAAACAACATGAATAAAATGAAGCAGGCCTTAGTAATCTAACAAGTTTCTTCAGACCAATATTGTAGCATTGCTAGAATGAACTATATTTACAGAACAATACTTGATTAGCCTACATGAGCAACATAATTATACAAATCCGCACATACTAACCCTTCAATAGTAAATCACTGCAATAGCCAGTCAACCTACTGCCTTGTTGAGAGACCACAAACTCATTACACCATTGAAGAAGCTCTAGTTAAAAGATGATAGAGAGGTTGACCTAGTAACATTTGAGTGATTTGTGATAAGACATGACCCCAGGATGAGTAGGCCAGGATCCTGTCCTCACACTTTTTTGGGGATGCGTTCAAAATGTATATGGACCTGGAAAGTGATTATTGAAGGTCCATACAAATATTAAAAAGTGAAAAAAGAAATTGGGAGAAGGGCTTGTGCTTCACATAAGGCACATCAATGAGATTTTACAAGTCGGCATTCAGCATGAGCAGGCCAGCTAACATCCCACCTTCAGGTGCCCAGAAGGGTGATTGAAACAAGTACACAAAAGGGCAGGCCAACTAACATCCCATCTTCAGGTGCCCAGAAGGTTGATTGAAACAAGTACACAAAAGGGCAGGCCAACTAACATCCCACCTTCAGGTGCCCAGAAGGTTGATTGAAACAAGTACACAAAAGGGCAGGCCAACTAACATCCCACCTTCAGGTGCCCAGAAGGGTGATTGAAACAAGTACACAAAATGCACATGTATACATGATTGCACAAAATATATGGTCTGACCACACAATGACTGACCCCCCCCACACACACACACACATACACACACACACATGCCCCCCCCCCCCCATGCACACACAATTACAGCCTCATTTGAGTTTACCATTGTCATCAAGGAAAGTTATCAGGACACTTCCAGGGAAATAAGGGCATTCCCAGCCACAGCAGTTTCATTCAACACAATTTGATGAGTCTGTTGCTGCTGTACTGGGTTGTGACCACACAAATGTTGCCATAGTACATCATAAAAGTATCATCCATCATTTTTTACCATACATTTTCTGACAGTCTTAGCTGGATGTTGAATGGCACAACTGGAAATTCTGACCAACAAAGTCTACCTTTAAAAAAAGAAAAACATTGTTTCTGTTTCCTCTTGGATTTGAGGCTTATAATTAAAGAAAAGTGAATGTCTCTGCTGTGACTGCATAACATTAGATCCATTAACAAAGTAGCCTAAAGATCTCTAGGCTTAAATAACACTGGCACTGATTACATATTTATTAAAACTAAACAGACATTTCAAGCAGTTAATGAGCAAGTCTGGCTGCAATTTATTGATTCATTGATTTATTTGTCTGTGCTTTTTCAAAAAGCTGCCAGTGGTAGTCAATGAGGACTTGATGTACTACAGGCTATTTGACTATAAATTACTCTGGAGCTCGACAGAGTCTTCTGTTATGGCAATACTACTGACCACGACAATGACCGTTAGTTGGAATATGAATTTCTTGACCTTACTATTTCACACAGTAGCTTGTAATAAGTAAGAGTGCAAGATACACTGATTATCAAAAATGCTGATGAGGTTCAAAACAGAGGGTCTAGGCCTTCTGCTGGTGCATATTTCCATCTCAACATTTTTTTGTACATATTATAAACTAAAATGTATATCACTGCTTATATGGATGATCCCACAATTTTAATTTTTAAACATTTTAGAATGAAAACTATGAGGCTGCACCCTCTTCACCCTTAGAAATTTTAAACAATGTATTATTATATGTACAAGATAACCATTAGAAGTTAGAAGCTTTCCCTAATCTGCCTTTCCCATCCTACAGTTCTCATTAGAGGTTACTGTTCTGCTTAATGATCAGAGTGCCTGAACAGGGGAGAAATGCAAAAGCTTACATTTCTTCAGTATTGATTTCTGTATTTGTTTGTAGCACTGCCAGAATTAAGTATATTTATAGAACCTTCAATACCGGGTAGCTGCTGTGTGAAGTTAGGCAATGTACTGCTTTAGTTACTCAGATTTTAGTGTAAGTGTATTATTAAAAGTTGGCATGATGTTATGGCAACACCAAAATTATTTCCACTTCTGTAAAACACATCAAGGACAAATTTCATTTACTATATAAAGGGCTTAGTAGTTCATGTCCCATAGGTTCATAGGTTGATACTAGGTTATTTGCCCTAGGCCATTTATAAGCCTAGCCAGATTGTGTTTGGCTTTTGCCACCCTTTTAGATTAGTTGACTGTGCCTCTGTATAGTAGGTCACAGAAGGTAGCTCTTTTAAGGGTAGTTTACTGTACCACTGTCAAGCAGGGACACAGAAGAGATCCCAGGGGTAAACTTACGATCTCCCATCCACTCGTCAAGATTTCTCTTGAAGAGGGTCAGTGAGGGGCTCTGCCTAACATGGATTGGGATTTTGTTCCAGAGTGAGGGGAGCCTCTGGGATATGAATCTGTCCCTTAAGCATGTCCTATTTATTTCTGTGCTGAGGTTCAAGTCCCTGGAGCATGTAGCTCTAAGGGATTTGGATTTCCTGAGGTGAAGCATGTCCATTAATTCTGGGTTGGACATGGCTTTATACGTCAGACACAGATCGCCTCTGAGTAGGCAGTACGCAACTGAGTAGCGCTGGAGTTTCTTTAGCAGAACTGCATAGGGCATCTGTTTGAGACCCTTGATCCTCTTGGTGAGGTACTTTTGGGGTCTTTCCAGTTGCTGCAGGTGTCGGGTAGGGTACATCCCAAATGGGGCATTGTATTCAATTATGGGCCTGATAAGTGATGAGTAGAGGGGCACAATGACCTCTCTTGATCTAGATGTGAACCCTTTCGTGATAAGGTGGGCTATATAGAAGGTCTTTCTAACCACTATGGCAACGTGATTGTCAAAGGAGAGATTGCTATCTACTTGAGTCCCCAAGTCCCTAATTGCTTCTTCCGTACTTAATAGATTACCACCTATGTGGTAATTTGTGGGCACTTTGTTTTTCCCAAAGGGGATGGCTATGCACTTTTTGGCATTTAGCTTTAGGACATGGCTCTGGCACCAGTTATCCGTCTCTATGAGACCCTTTTGGAGGATGCTTGTGTCAGCTGGAGAGTCGATTACGGCACCCAGTTTGCAGTCATCTGCGAACTTGGTCAGCCATAGTCCACCCGTGTTAGCCTGTACCTCGGAGAAATATATACCGAACAAGAGAGGTCCCAGGACTGAGTCTTGTGGGACACCACTTGTAACTGGTTCAGAGCCTGACATGGCACCTGCTATTCTGACCATGTGAGTTCTATCCCTGAGCCAGTTTGCAACACATCTTGTGACATAGGGGTTGATATTTAAGCTGTTGATGCCCGAGTGAGGTATTGCGTCAAAGGCTTTTGCGAGGACCAGGTAGGTTGTGTGGACTACCTCCCTTCATCAATGGCTTTGGTAACTGTTTCAAAGAAGTTGACCAGGTTCAAGAGGCAAGATCTGCCCTTATCAAAGCTGAATTGAGTAGGATCCAGTGTCTGGAGGTTCCCACTGTCTTTGTTTATGATTTCCATGATGATACACTTCATAGCTTTGCAGACCAGGCTAGTCAAGCTTATAGGGTGATAGTTTCCGGGTCTGATGTGGCACCACCTTTGTGGACTGGGACCACTGTTGCTGTATGCCATTCTTTGGGTGCATATCCTGTAGTAAGGCTGAGATTGAACAGTGACTTCATATGAGGGTTTAGTTCTTCTTGGAGCTCATGTAAGACGCAGCCCGGGACACCGTCTGGTCCCATTGATGCTGTGTTTTTTGCTTTGGAGAGTGAAGAAGACATGTAAATAGCAGCAAATACATCATTTCTACATTGCTTAAAATGAAAAGAAAATCAGTGATATTGTAAACTAAAATTAGAGAACAGAACAAGTAATTCTATTATTCATTCCTTGAAGGGCTATCAAAACATTTTAACGGCATACAAATACATATGCACAAAGAGTCAGAAGTTGACTGCATGCACACATGCTTTGGAGTTTCATGTGTTGAATGAATTGCATGTCTCTGATATGTGAAGAAAATGCTGAACTCAATGAAAGCCTATAAGTACACAGGGAGGACATAAAAACAGCATACACACTATATCCCACCAAGAAACCAAACCTAATAACTGCTGAGACTGTCATACCAACTGATGTACTGCTGTCCCATCCTATGTCGCCAGATGACATTGGCAGAAAAAAGTTAGCTGTTGTGTATTTTCAGGGTAATTCATTTTTATGTGGGCTGTATGATAAATTTCTTAATGTCAGTAAAGAGATAATCTACTTCTACTTTAATGCGCACTTTGTCTGTAGAGTCTAGTAACTTTTTTTTTTTTGGTAAACAGTTATGATATATTTTCCAATAGTGTGACATAAGATCATAAACTCATGGAAGTATAAATTATGTAAAGTTGGTGGACCATCTTGGGAAATGAACTACTGGTTATTTTATAGTATATTATGGTGACTTACACTGTAATGTATAACATTTTATGTTGTCATGATACTGATTTTGATGACACCATTTCAAAATGCTGAAGTGCTCACGTTTCTTAGGTAGTAACTTGTGTCTGTTACAAATATGTAGTGCTTTTGACATAAATGCACACACATGCAGCATACCTCTCAACTGTACAGATTTTTACAGAATGCCCATATTTTGGACTCGTATTTTGGTCCGTTTTTCATGAAATTCTTTTCTGTTTTGGCACTGTGCTTTTACTGCATGTCATACCTCTCAACCTCTTAGAGCAAGAAATCTGGACAAAGCCATAAATAAAAGTAGGACAAAGGCCCAAAAATAGGGACAATTTTTAAACACTTCTCTTACAAACTTGAAAAGTTGACAGAACAACAGGCTTTACATTAGCATGGATTTTCTGAAGGATATGAAGTCTGAAACTCATATCAATTTCAAACTTCAGTCTTTAATGATTTACCACTAATTTGCCAGAAAACCAAAATTTCATGAAAAACGGACCACAATACAAGTCCAAAGTCTGGACATTCTGCGAAAATCTGTACAGTTGAGAGGTATGCACGTTATACATAAGTTGGTGAGTGATTAGCATAATGTCATGAAAATGAGATCAGAGAACAATTTATATGATGTTCATTGCACACGCACACACACACACACACACACACACACACACACACACACACACACACACACACACACACACACACCTAATCATAACCCTGCCCAACAGCCATAGGTTCATAGGTTCATAGGTTCATACTAGGCTATCTGCCCTAGGGCATTTATAAGCCTAGCCAGAGTGTGTGTCGCTTTCACCACCCCTTAGGATGAGAATACTATACCCATTAGTTTGCTGTGCCTCTGTCCAGCAGTGACACAGAGATGATTCCTGGGGTAAACCTACGATCTCCCATCCACTCGTCAAGATTTCTCTTGAACAGAGTCAGTGAGGGGCTCTGCCTCACATGGACTGGGATTCTGTTCCATAGTGTAGGGAGTCTCTGGGTGATGAATCTGTCCCTCCAGCACGTCCTATTTATATCCATGTTGAGGTTTAAGTCTCTTGCTCTCGTGGCTCTGGTGGATTTGGATTTTTTGAGGTGGAGCATGTCCATTAATTCCGGGTTGGACATGGCCTTGTATGTCAGGCACAGACCACCTCTGAGCAGACGGTATGCGACTGAATAGAGCTGGAGTTTCTTCAGTCGGGCAGCGTATGACATATGTTTGAGCCCCTTTATCCTTTTGGTGAGGAACTTTTGGGGTCTTTCCAACTGCTGCAGGTGTCGGGTAAGGTACATTCCGAATGGGCGTTGTACTCAATCATTGGTCTGATAAGTGAAGAGTACAGGGGTACAATGACCTCTCCTGATCTGGATGTGAATCCCTTCATGATCAGGTGGGCAATGTAGAAGGTCTTCCTAACCACTTTGGCAATGTGAGTGTCAAAAGAGAGGTTACTGTCAACTTGGGTCCCCAGGTCCCTGATAACGTCTTCCGTGTTTAATGGATTACCACCTATGTGGTAATTAGGGGTTACCTTGTTTTTCCCAAAGGGTATGACTATACATTTTTTTTGGCATTTAGCTTAAGGCTATGGCTCTGGCACCAGTTATCCATTTCTATGAGACCTCTCTGGAGGATGTCTGTGTCTGATGGAGTGTCAATTATGGTGCCCAGTTTGCAGTCATCTGAAAATTTTGTCAGCCACAATCCCCCTATGTTTGCCTGCACTTCAGAAAAATAAATGCCGAACAAGAGGGGGCCCAGGACTGAGCCCTGTGGGACACCGCTCGTGACCGGCTTAGAGTCTGACATGGCACCAGCAACTCTAACCCTGTGGGTTCTGTCCTTGAGCCAGTTTGCAACCCATCTTGTGACATATGGGTTTACATCTAAGCTGGTGAGCTTTTCTATGATGCCCGAGTGGGGTATTGTGTTGAAGAGAAACCTAGGATTGCCATTATTTTCGGTATTCCGAAAATACACAAGGACGAGGGTAATCCACCCCTTAGACCTATTGTATCAGCAAGTGGCTCAAAAACAACACCATTGGCCAGGTTCGTCGATGTGAAAGCTAAACATATTTGGACAAACAAAGAATCCATACTTAGGGACTCATGGGATCTTTTAAGAAGTTTGGTTCCAGATCTTTTTGATAGGGAGATAATCTTTGTGACGATCGATGTAGTGGACCTCTTTGGGTCCATTCCTTATAATGAAGGAATCATGATGTTTGAGGAGGAAGTGTTCGGGGACAAGATTTTATCGCATGTGGATAAAATAGCATGCACAAGCTTAATGGATATAATACTAAGGAATAATTTTTTGATACACAATGGTGAATACTTTCAACAGATTCAGGGGGTCGCGATGGGCGCTGTTTGTGCTCCCACTTTTGCTAACCTAGTCCTTGCAAACTGGGAAGAAAGACATATTTTTAAATCCGAGTACATTAAACATTGCATGTTGTATAAGAGGTTCTTAGACGATATTATAATATTTTGGAAGGGAACCTATGACAAGCTTGAGGAATTCATCAAATATATAGGGGAAACCACTGATTTTCTTAAATTTACTTATACTACATCCTATGAGAAAATAACATATCTGGATGTGGAGATAATGAAAAAAGAAAATTCTTTTGAGACCAGAGTACATAGGAAGAAATCCTATGTTAATTCTTTTCTACATTATGACAGTGGGCACCCTATTTATTGTAAGAAGAATTTGGTGAAAGGACAACTGGTTAGGGGTTCAAGGATGTCGAGCTTGGATATAGACTTTTTAACCGAATGTGACATGTTAGTAAAAATGTTTTTGGAAAGGGGTTACCCCAAAGATTTCATTAATAAAATAAAAGAGGAGGTCTTGGCAGGAAGGGAAGGAAGATTTAGACCGATAAAAGGAGAAAAAGAAATAGAACAAAATATTACAAAACAAGTTACTTCTAAATACCAACAAGCTTTAGTTTTGGAGTACAATGCCTTAAACATAAAAGTGAAAGAAGCATTCCAAAGGGAATGGGAAAAATTTAACACATTAACAGACTTAAAAGGACTCTCTGAAATAACACCCAGAGTGGTGTTTCGGAACTCAGGATGTATTAAACATATTCTGGAGAATGGGAATAATAGGAAAGGTAGGACAGGCGATAGAGCAAATTCATCTAGGATAGGTACATACAAATGCGGCTCTTGCAAACAATGTGAATTCATCATAAATTAAGAAAAAATATTTATAGAAAGTAGACAACTTTGGTTAAATAGCAAGGGGTACTTTAATTGCGAATCCAGAGGATTGGTTTACCTGGTTATGTGCACTACGTGCACATCATTTTATGTCAGAAAAACAGAAAGAACCATGAGAAGACGTATATACGAACATATGTACGACATAAAAAAATGCAAAGATACAAATGCACTGTATAGGCATACCACGGTATGTGAAGAATACAGGTATAGATTCTTTGTTTTAGAGCAAATTAAAAAGGAATTGAGGGGTGGCCCATGGGAGGAATGTATAGGTTATAGGGAGTTATGGTGGCAATTAGCACTTGAAGCAAACAGAAATCCAGGATTGAATGAATACATTTCGATCCAGCCACTATTAAAACTAAAAGCAAGCATGGAATAAAAATGAAGTTATTTCCCTATACATGCCAGTAGATGGCAGTATACATCAACACACATTAATATACATTTACAACAGGCACCTTTAATGTATTAAATATTTTGATAGAAATTTTAGGTATTTATATTATAATTTATCTTAAGACATTATAATATTTATTATACAAGTATTTTTAAGAGTTTTATAGAATTGCATATTTTTAAAAACAAAATGTATTACATGTTTAACAGAATTTTTTGAAAGTTTTGTTTAATTGAATGGATTTTACAATTGGTTAGGGTACTGACGTCAATGTATATAAATGACAACTGTTTTCAATGAAGCTGTATCTGATGAAGTCCGTGGAGGACGAAAACGCATGATTTTCTAACAGCGTTCATTTATCATTTTACTTATTTGTGAATAAAAGCTTTTGGATAGTTGGACCGCTTCTCCTTTTGGTGTACTTCCCACTTCATGGTATTGGTTTTTGGAGGAGGTTGCCGTTTTGTTATTATTGTGTTGAATGCTTTTGCTAGGTCAAGGTAGGCTGTGTGAACTGCCTTATCCTCATCAATGGCCTTAGTGACTGTTTCGAAAAAGTCGACCAAGTTCAAGAGGCAGGATCTGCCCTTGACAAAGCCAAATTGGGTAGGATCCAGTGTCTGTAGGTCCCCAATGTCTTTATTTATGAGACCATGTATCACCACATCCACTTTCACCTTCAAACCTGTGCCCACATCCTATATAAAACTCCTCTTAAACTCAAATCATGCTCTACTTCAGCTTATGACCATCCAACTGAGTACCTTAAAATAGCAGCTAATAGCATTGCCTATCCTGTCTCAGTCCTTATAAATAGATCAGTCCAGGAATCTCATGTTCCCTCTCACTGGAAAAGGTCACACATTATCCCTCTGCACTAAGGAGGGCATTCAACAGACGTTACTAACTTTAGATCTCTAGCAATCTTATCCCCTGGTCCAAAACAGTTGAAAATGTATTCAAAACAATTGATAAACTATCTCCTGCAGAAAGAACTCCTATCCCCTACACAACATGGCTTCTGTCCTTCCTATAGTACTAGCACTACCCTTCTAACCTATAGAGATGGTGTCAATAAAGCTAGAGATAATGGAAAACTAGTCTCTTCCTTATTTATAGACTTGTCTAAAGCCTTCAACATAGTTTGTCACAGCAAACTTCTACTTCACATTAGGTTTCTCTCAGCCCACCTTTCTGTGGCTCAGAGGCTACCTATCCAATAGGTATCATACAATAAAAATGTCACTCCATCCTCTCCCCATACCTCCCAGTCACCATTGGTATACCACAAGGCTCTGTCCTTGGCTCCCTCCTCTTTAACATTCTCACCAAAACCCTCCTCACATCCACACAACAGGTCTCCCTAATACAGTAGGTAGATGACTCCACTCTCATCTGCACATCTACCAGCCTGGCATACCTCACAAAAAATACTCAGGAAGTGTTATCAGCCACTGAAAAGTGGCTTCATAACTCACAACACATGCGTGGCCCTAAAAACCAAAACAAACTACTATTTCTTTCCTCAAATCGCTTTCTATGGAAAAACAAAAGTTATTGTCCTCTCTCTTGATAATACAACCATTGAAGTCACCTCTCATAGCAAATTATTAAGAATTATAGTGGATAATCTTAAATTTAACCTGCATATACAAAACTGCATAAGAAAAAAGTCATCTAAAACTAGGGGTGCTTTATAGAGCCAAAAACTTTCACACCAACACAACTAAAACTACACTTACCAATACTTACCTCCTCCCACAGTTCTTTATGGTGCTCTCAGCCTTACTAAACTTCAGGCATAAAAAAATTCAAAACTCAAACTATGCTATAATAAAGTTGCTAAATTTGCAACAAATACTACTTTCAGAAGCCACCAGTGTATAGCACTAAGAAGCCTTAATTGGTTAGAACTACCCCATCAATTAACATATACACAGCTTTTTACCAACTATAAAATTATCCAGTATCCATACACTTGTCCAACACCAAATAATCTACACAACTATGTTTCTTGTTGGTTATTATGATCCACTGACCAGAAACTCCTGTCTGTCCACAAATCTATCAAATCTACTAGGTGTTGTCTATACTTGCATGATGTTGCTAAGACCTGGAATTCCTTACCTGTATCTATTAAGTCAATGTCCTCATTCTCATCCTTCAAAACCATTCTGAAAATCTTCCTAGTCAAAACCGACTCTGCTCTTGTACAACACTAGGATAAAATATATCTCTAAATGTGAGCAAGTACCTGTTCATACATTACACCGCCTTAATCTTCCTTCTTCACTCACATTCTTACTTCAATCAATTTCTCTACCTTGGCTTTCTCACTAAATATACTATAAACTTGTTTTTCTTATAGATCATATTGTAATTCCTGTTTGTATTATACTAACTTACCTTTAATTTCTCATTTAAATCATTGTCATATAACTTATATCTACTACAGTGCATTCATATTATGTTTAATTTAATGTAATTACTGTAAAGGTTTTTGCATTATTTTGAACATTTTAAAATTGGCATTCTTAAAATGTTTTATAATACTTTGAAGATTTTCTCCTGGACTTCTATTGATAATGAGCTCATACCCAGTCAGAGTTTCCTGGTAATAAAATATCAATAAATAAATGTTTTGGAAATTACATTGTGTTGCTTTATTTATTTACTTATCTATCTGTCTATCTGTCTATCTATCTATCTATCTATCTATATATCTATCTATCTACTTAGGTTTAGTTTTACTTATTTATTTTGTTAGACATCATTTGACATGTGTTCAGTTCGAGCATGTACTGTATTATATGTGTGTCTTGATCTATTTGTTTTAGTAGTGTGTCTTAGGCTTAGTAGCAGTTCAACCACTTCCATCATCTGAAACTGTATTGTGTTCTAGTTATACCATGCTAGGTTTGTTCAGCCCTGCTAATGGATGGATGTCTTGTACATATTTATTTCTGTTACATATTCCAATTTTCTCATTAGCAGATTTACTGTCTTTGTTGAAAAGTGAAATGCAGTGTTTCTTTTTCCACATAAAAGGATATTTGGTATAGTGCATCATTTGTATTGCATATGCAATGAAAAAAAATATATTTACACACACGTGCAGTTAAATTTGACATAAATACATAGTATCTCTAACATGCTATTACTCCAACATATTTACAAAGAATGGAAAGAATATGCAATCAAATTTTAAGACATTTAGATGAGACACTGAAAATGCAACATAGCTCAAAAATGATGTTGTACCTTGTTAAAACTTAGCTGTGAAAAAGTCCACAATATCCTCAGTTGGATTGTGTGTCATTCTTCTGTTTTCTTACATGTTCGGCATTATTTAAAACTTTATATTTTATTTATGATCTGATCCATACTTACTGGAGACTGTACTCAAGAATGACAATTCAAAAATGTTACATTAAAAGCTGTGAGATGTACTACTGGAAGAATGGAGCAGAAATGAATGGGTTCATTTGTTTGGAATTTTGAGCCTCCTCTTATATTTATAACGCACTTGGCTGTACTTCGGGGTTCAGTGTGTTTCACAATGCATTTGATAGACTGAGCATTTCCTGAGTAAGATTGTTTTGTCGATCTGCCATTCATCTCTGGATGTCAGCATTTTTTTACGGGATCATTACATAGTGAGGACTGGTATTTTGCTCTTTCCCCCCTGTTTTATGATATCAGAGTTGGTATATATAATTAGCAGGGGGTATATGGGGCTGTGACCTCCAACATTGTGGGACAGAGGGTTTGCCCAACTGCAGATAACATTACTTTCTTATTTGATTGACTGAGGTTCAACCATTTGTGGGCAGTGTGGTGAATGCTGATTTAGTGAGTTAGCGATGGAGTGAAATATAACTATACCTCTATAACATTACCGTTCGCCCCATGTGTACTTATCCTATAACCAAAAAGTAATAACTACAGCATACTTATGTAATTAATCGTATTTATTTTTTTCATTTCTTTGTTACTAGAGATGTGGCCAGATCCTAAGAAGCATACTTCAGCCAACGCTAAGTAGGAAACAAAGCATGCTTATAGTATTTTTTCAGTACCATGTCTATTGCCTATTGCTATACAGTGTTTTATGCATGGTCAGTTATGAATACAATGCCAAAACACAATAAGAA
The DNA here is from genome assembly GCF_019279795.1 of Protopterus annectens. Lineage (NCBI taxonomy): Eukaryota > Metazoa > Chordata > Ceratodontiformes > Protopteridae > Protopterus > Protopterus annectens. The sequence continues at coordinate 579,197,716 of NC_056737.1, forward strand.
GTATATTGCAGTTAGTTTCCCTTAAAATAAATAGGTTTAAAGTAGTTTCTATAATCATTCATAAATACAAAGCCAAGAAAACATGTCCGGAATGTTATATTATGATTTTTAAGATATTTGCAGTGTTAAGACAAGTTCATCCTGTTGTACATGTATTTTATTTTTAACAAATTCTAAACCATGAGCATATTTCCTTTGTAGTCTCAGTTTCAGTAAATCTATAGAAATACTGTAGCTTCGCTGGCAACAATTTCATTCCAGTAGAAAAATACTTGGAAAATCAGGAGAAATTACATGATTTGAGTCACAGGCTCATCTGCTCTCCATATGGAAAGTCAAAAATCAATGTTCTACAAACAAGATGAAAGTTCAGTATTTTTCCTCAGACTTGTTATCTGACTTGCCATTAGTTCTGCTATAACAAACTGACCCTTATAAGATGGATAAATATTTACAATATTACAACATTAAAGTATTAGTGTATTGGATGTCCATCTAAGGCAGCATTTTGGACCCAAACATTTCATATAACTATTTTTCTAATTGTGTAGATATAATTGCATGTAAGCTTTCATTATCAGATTTAGTTATAAAGTGTTAGTGTTTTGACTGATATTTAAAAATATTTATTGGATTTGCATCATTACATGCAATTAAAAAAAAAACTAAGTAACTTTACCAAATGTAAATTAAGATAAATGTTAATTTCCCGATTTCTTGCTGACAAGACTTTTGCTTCAGGAATTTTGCTGGTCACTATCCAATTAGAACACATAAATCAAACATACTTCTGTCTAATAAGCAGTGTTCCTTGTGGACTCCCAATCTGTGATTTCAGACAGACCTTTGGGAAACCATTTTCCTGACATGTTTCAGCATTCCGCTGAGGTGTGTGCTAGCAATTCAATAAAATCTAACCAAGGGAGTCTCATCAACCCTAAGCTAAGTCATTTTTATGTTCTTGTGGTCATTAAAAACAGAGCTAGCAGGGCTAGAAGAGGCTAAGTATGAGTTTGTCAGCAGATAATTAGTTTTTGCTGTACAACAACTCACTTGTTAAGCTGCAATGAATTCCTCTGAGATTATATTGCAGAATCATTGCAGTTTGATGTCTGTACATACTTATTGCATCATGTGCTCTTCCAGTGACTCCGAGAGAAGTACCTCTGCAAAAAAAGCATCTTAACAATCTGAAGATAAACATTTGTAGTATACACAAATAATCAATTCTAATTTGTTTTAGTGAAGCCAAATATAAGAGCTAATTAATGAAACAAGAAATAAGGACACTGTTTACATTATCTTTAGTATTTTCCTATGTTATATTACAATATCTTCATATTGACAAAATTTATTATTTAAAAGGAGTTGAAAAATTACATTAGGATACTTCATTAACTGACCAGTTTAGAAGTTTAGCACTTAACTATACACAATGACCTATGCTATTAATTGTATATAGATATAGGTGCAGACTTACATATCTACCAACTCCAATTGCCAGTGAAGAAGGGAGAAATCATTCAAAAGAAAGGAATCACTATCCCTGCTCAGATGAAAACTGCACTGACAATGATCTCTTATGTTAAACAGTCATCAGAAAGGTCAAATTCATGGAACCAAACGTGACTGGTTATATCATTTAGGCATCAGTCAATGCGAGTGAAGAAGCAACAAAAAACAGAGGCACATTAGGGTGGAGCAAAGGGGCAGCAGTCCTGGGTACATAGTATCAAGGAATGCAATGAGCAGATGCTAATTGGGTGTCAGGTATCTGCACAGTACCAGCAATTAGAAATGAATGCCGATGCTGCATTTGCATTCAGGGTTAAAGCACTTCAGCCTTTCATGTGTGGCATTTAGCTGCAGCAGTTCCTTCTTTCTTACATTTCAGACAAGTGGTTTAGTACAATTTTCAGTTCTGAAACAGCCTTTTTTTGGTCCCCACCTTTTGTTTTTAATTTTGCTCCTCAGACTTAAACTTGAAGAGGCCACCAGAATAGGAAACTGTTCAGCCCACCAGAATGTCTAGCTATGGTTCTAACAGAAACCAAGTAGGATGCACAAAATATGATGACCCCTGGATAGATATACAAACAAGCTCCTGCAAAACATTATTTAAAAGAGTTATTCACAGAGCCTTCACATATCCTGCACAAGTTAATATCATGTTTGCCAAAGGTAAACGTACAAAGGAATCTACAGTGGAAAAACAAAACAACAACAGCAACAAAATACAGATTTCTAACATAAAAATTCTTCAACAAGATAGCTCAGAGTATATAGAGTTGTTGTTTGGATATCTGCTGTGTGATAACCACAGCTATTTTAGCACTATATGCTTAATACAAGGAAACAACATTCTAGAATTTCTAGAGATGGAAGACGAAGAGTTCTAGCAAATATATAAATATATGTCTATATAAACTTTCAACCAACTTGAAAATTATTTTACTTTAAACTATGTATGATAGAAAGGTCATTTGAGTAATATACAAACAAGGCATGTTTAAACTATTGTTTTAGCAAGAATCCTGTTACAGGAGACAAAAAAGAATAATCCATCCTTTGGTCACTTCAGTGCACTGTACTGAAGACAGCTGTGTCACCCTGTCTGCAGTATCTTGCCCAATGAATCTGCAAACAAACTTTTCAAATCAAACCACATGCAGCATGTTACAGGTCACGTAATATCTGTCCTGTAAGGGGAAAAGAAATTGTTTATGCATAATCTGTTTTCTGTTTCCTTATATAAAGCAACTAGTTCATTGTGTTCCTAAATTACTTGTCCTGATGAAGGTTGCAGTGACAAGAAGCTGAGCAGAATAGACCAGACTTCCATAGACAGAGCAGCAGTCCCAGCTCACCCAATGGGATCCCTAGATCATCTCAGGCAAGATATGAGACATAATCTTGACAATATATCCTTGATTTGCCTCATTTCTGTCATTTGTATTTACAAATTAATCATTTCACCTGCAGCCCAAAGCTCTTGATCAATGCTATAATGAGGCAGAGCTGTAGCTATCTCATCTCATGCCTGGTGCAGCTCCTAAATCTAATGTGCCTCGACTCTAAGTTGAGGAGCAAAAAATGAGGTCCATTCTCACTGATTTTGGGCTCCTCACCTCTCTCTGTGTCAATGACTGCCAGGTCCTCTGTGGTGTACCTCCCCTCAAAACTAGATTGAGTTGAAGAAGAATAAAAAAACAGGTTTTCAGGTTTTTAAAATACTAAACTGCTGCTACATTGTAACAAACAGCTTGCTACTAAGTATAACAAACACAAAACATTGAAGAGAACACATCAGTAAGCGGCACAGCTGGTTTAAAAGGAAATACCTGCACTGCTGATCATGCCCCTTACCACCTTGTGACCAGTGCAGCTGCCCCAGTCACCACACCCTAGCTATACTTCTGGAATGAGGCCATAGACTGACAGGCAACTTTGTCCATTGACTCAGCTCTCACTTTGCCACCATAGTTTGGTACAACACCTGCAGTACTGTCATAACTTTATATTTTTGACACTACACATGCATTCATTTTCTGTAAAGAACAAACAGTTCTAATATTGAGGCAATAATTTGCATTTGAACTGCTTCACATTCAACAGCAAGTCACTGTACTGTACACTGGAGATCACACTTAAAAGAGTACAAGGACATCATCATGTATAAGGAGCAGAGATGGACCTCATATTCTCAGACTAAATGTTTTCCAAACCTTGGCAGCACTTTGATATCCTGTTCATGAAAATTAGAAACAGGAGTGGAGACAAGCCCCACCTTGGGCAAAGTCCCATGTCCACCTTCAACTTATGTGACAAAGGACTAATAATGCAAACAATGCTAGCACTCCTGAAATGCAAGAACCAAATGTAGCCCAAGATCTAATACTGCTGCAGCACTTCCCATGGGAGATTTGGGGTACACAGTCATATGTCTTGTCTCAGTCCACAAAAAATATTTGGACAGTATTAGCAACATCCACTGACCTCTTAAATAGCTGTGGAAGAACCATGAAATGAGCCACTGTTTCACAGCTAGGGCAGAACTCATGTACTCTGTGCTGAATCAAGGCTTGAATATTGGATGAGGGCTACATTGCACAAACCTAGCATATGCTTTCCCATGGAGTATGAGGTGCATGATACCTCTGTAATTCAAACACGTACATCTATTTACGATTTTTAAAATGGAAATCATCATCTTAGTTTCTCAGTCCATGTGTTTTGCTTCAGGTCTCCCTACAACTTTGAAAAAGAGAGTTAATTAACTACATTTCCAGAATTGTGTTTTCAGCTACATCTAATCATTTCTGTAACCTTACCACAATAGAAATATTTATTTGCCACTGACTTTATCTACTGAAATGGGTCAGTTTGCAACACCTGCTTCTGGCGTTGCCACATCAAAGGAAGGTGTATCCACCACTGGATCCATGAGTTCCTCAAAGTGGTCCTTTTACCTGTCAACAATGTCTTCATTCAAGGTCCGTGATTGTCTGCCCTTGCTGTGAACAGCCTGTACAATATCTCTGCTCCTCCTCCTGATTTGTACATACTGAATTTTTCATCCTGTATGCAAACTCATCCCACATCAACAAAATGAATGTTTATATTTTGGCACATTGCCATTATTCACATACTACACCTACCACATCCTTCAATGTTTAAATACTAAATTACAAGATCTACCCCCACTATCTCCTTATCTGCCCTCTTCTCATATTATGACATTTACCCCTCTCAACTTTCTTTGCCAACAGCCCCTTCATCCTCTTTACTGTCTTCTTTTCCATGCTGCTTCCCATTTCTCGTTTCAGTTTCTGCCCGTTGAACCCAGCTTCTGTTAACCTCATTCCCCTTTACTTGCCATATCGCTTGTCCCATCTTCTACCCCTGTAGTCATCTGACATCCACTGACTTCCATGCTTTGGCAAGTTATATTCTCAACCAATGTGTCTTTAACAGGAGTTGTCTCCTTTCCTCTCTCCCCTACAGCATCTGCCCCTCATCAACTCCAGATAAGCATAATAACTTTCCTTCCATAACCTATTCATAATATAACTTACTCAATTTTTCTTTCATAGCCTGCCATTCTTTTTTGTGACATTTTACAACTTACTGCATATGATTATTAATTATCTGTTGTAACCTCATGTGCTGATCCCTGAGTCACGCCAGTATTTTTAAAGACCTGACAACACTCAGATCTGCTATGAGTTACAGCACAATGGCACTAAATATACAGAACCAACTGATATTGCCAACATCCTGGCAGATAGGTTCACTGCTAACTTTACCCCCCTCTCACCCCCTACAGGGCCCACAGTAAAAACCTCACTCTCCAAAGCCAAGAACACAGCATCCATGGCACCTGACAACATCCCAAGCTGCCTTCTACACTAACTACAGAATGAACTGGCACCCCAACTAAGTACCATGTTCAATCATAGCCTCACTTCAGGCTTTGTGCCCATTGAATGGCTCACAGCAGTGGTCATCCCACTCCACAAAGGGGGGGCCACAACAGACCCGGGGAACTACCGCCCCATTAGCCTGACGAGCCTGGTCTGCAAGGCCATGGAACATATCGTCATGGAACTCATAAACAAAGACATTGGAGATCTCCAAACTCTGGACCCCACACAGTTCTGGTTTGTAAAAGGCAGATCATGTCTCCTAAACCTGATAGATTTCTTTGATGCAGTCACCAAAGCCATAAATGAGGGTGAGGGGGTTCACACAGCCTATCTAGATCTCGCAAAGACATTCAACACCATCCCCCACTCTGGAATTATAGATAAACTCACTAAACTAGGTATAAATCCCTATGTCACAAGATGGGTTGCCAACTGGCTTACTGACAGAACCCACACTGTGAAAGTAGCAGACTCCAAACCAGACTTCAGACCAGTGACAAGTGGAGTACCACAGGGTTCAGTCCTGGGTCCTCTCCTGTTTGGTATCTACTTCTCTGAAGTACAGGCTAACACAGAAGGTCTTTGGCTAACTAAATTCGCAGATGACTGCAAACTAGGAGCCATAATCGAAACTCCTAATGATGTGGACATCCTACAAAAGGGCCTCACTGAGACAGATACCTGGTGTCAAAGCCATGGTCTCAAGCTCAATGCTAAAAAGTGCATTGTCATCCCCTTTGGTAAAAACTCTGTACCCATGAACTACCACATAGGTAGTAGTCTACTTCACACCGAAAGTGTGATAAGAGACCTTGGGACACAGGTAGACAGTAGTCTCTCCTTTGATAATCACATCGCCACAGTGGTCAGGAAATCCTTCTATGTGGCACACCTCATCACAAAAGGTTTCTCATCCAAAAAAAAAGAGGTTATTGTTCCCCTATACTCATCACTCATTAGACCCATTATAGAGTACAATGCCCCTTTTGGTATGTACCTCACAAGACATCAACAACAACAACTGGAAAGGCCACAAAAATACCTCACAAAGAGGATTACTGGCCTCAAACAGATGCCTTACGCGGACCGACTCAAAAAACTCCAGCTTTACTCCGTCGCATATTGCCTACTCAGAGGCGATCTCTGCCTAACATACAAAGCTATGTCAAACTCAGAGCTGTTGGACATGCTCCACTTAAAGAAATCCCAATCCCGCCAAGCTACACACTGCAGGGACCTAAACTTGTCACCACAATAAACAGAATATGCTGGAGGGATAGATTCCTGTCCCAGAGACTTCCCATACTCTGTAACAGACTACCTATCTATGTCAAACAGAGCTCCTCATTAGCACTCTTCAAGAAAAATCTTGATGATTGTATGGGTAACAGGAAATTCACCCCAGGGATCACTTCTGTGGTTCTGCTTGACAGGGGCACAGAATAATAATTTTCTTGGGTGGCGAAAGCCAGGGTACCTTTTTGGCTAGGCTTGTATAGGCCCTAGAGCCAATAGCCTAGTACCTACCTATGAACCTATGACCTTACCATTTCTCAAGCCTCATTTCCTTTATCACCCTCCCATAACCTCATTTCCTTTGTCAACACTCCCCCACGACTCACTTTCAGTTACCCACCTCTCTAATACTTTGACAGAAACACTTGTCCACACTTCTCAATGTCAGCTCCTTACATATCCACATAATACATCTTTCTCTTTTCCTCTTCACTCACATCCTTTTCCTGCAACCTTCTGCACTCCATCTTTTCTACTCTCCACTTCCTTTCCTTACTACCATCCTCACCACTCCTTTGTTCATCAGCCAGTCCCTCGTATGTGTTCAAAAGTCCTAAACTGAACTTTCTTTCCTATTTCTTGCAGCTTCTTCACATACTGCAATCCTTTTTTCACCCATTACACTAATACATTCCTTATAAATTGCTGTTGTAAGTCTCTTATTACACCCCTAATTCTAACTCTGCTATAGTCCTCTCAGTTTTACTTTTGCCTTCACAAACTTCATCAGGTCTGCCTTTATTGCTCTCTGTATCTCCCCAAAGACATCCTTTCCTGTCTTCTTGTCATTTTCTTCCCACCATTTTCTATCTGACCCTCTCATTTTCCATATCCCATCAGTCTTTCCACAATGTTAACCATTACTGTATATTCAGGCATACTCCACCTGACAACTTTCCTCACGCTCAGGCTTTTCTTCACAGTCCTACTTCTCTTCCTGCTCCCAATCAATGTATCACACTCTGTCCCTTCTCTGGACACATCACTGATGGCATTATCTCCATGTAAATAAATCATTAATGATCATACCAGCACTCTGACTACTTCTACCCCCACTCGTGGTATTCATCTTGTCAGTTCATGGGCATTTATGCATCATGAATTTTACATCTTCTTGTCATGGTGCACTGAATTAGACTTTTGCACTTTTCACAGATTTTGTTTTTTTATATGAAGTAGGTGATTTGTGCTTTGTAGTTTATTTATTTTTGTTTACTTGGTAATAAGTAACCTCTTTTCAACAGAGACCTGGTGAGAAAAGCTCCATTATAATAGGAAGAAAGATGGACATTTGGATACAAATCAAGAAATGAACATTTTATACAAACTAAGGTATGAACATCATTAGAAAAATAGAAACATGGATATTGTTTTGCAAATGAAACATAAGGATTACTATATAAAATAAAGAGTTAGACCATTTGAAAAGTTTACACTCAATAGATTTTTGTTGAGGTACAGTTACATAACTTGAAATTTTAGGACAATATAACATGGAGTAATGTTCAAAAAATTTATATACAGTCCATTCACAATACATATAAAAGGGAGATTCTAATTAGACAGGTTAGTATGTTACATGTAAAAGGGAGATTCTATGAGCTGTTAGAGAGGTGAGTATGTTACATGTAACAGGGAGATTGCATGAGTTGTTAGAGAGGTTAGTATGTTACATGTAAAAGGGAGATTCTATGAGCTGTTGGAGAGGTTAGTATGTTGCATGTAACAGGGAGATTGCATGAGCTGTTCGAGAGGTTAGTATGTTACATGTAAAAGGGAGATTCTATGAGCTGTTAGAGAGGTGAGTATGTTACATGTAAAAGGGAGATTCTATGAGCTGTTAGAGAGGTGAGTATGTTACATGTAAAAGGAAGATTGCATGAGCTGTTAGAGAAGGTTAGTATGTTGTCAGTATAGTCATACAGGTGTAATAGAAGAAAATAGTTTTATAGTACAGGTTCTTGAAGCAGATAATATGAGAGAAGATAGGTTGTAAGAGACTTGAATCTAACAAGTTTTTAAGGAGATGGTAGCATAAAAGTAAGGATGTAAGGAGTATAGAGGAAAAGAAAGAAGTGAAGTTATGGGAGATAGCTGATTCAGAAGTGAGGGGGTGAATAGGAAGAAATAAAGGTAGCACCTTATTAGGGCTAAAATGTAGAGAGGATGTTAGGGTCATCTGATAGTGTATATATAGAGGAACAAATATAAAGGGTGTGTTGGAGATAGCCAGAGTCTCCCTGGATCACCTGGAGGTGAACAGGGGCATATTCAAGTCTTTAGTAGGTACAGTTTTAACTTATTGAAGGATTTCTGATTTTCAATAAGTTTTAGAGAGGGTGGGATGGTATTCCAGATTTTTGAGATGCAGTTGGAGTATAAGGCGTGCACATCAGAATTATATGATTTACTTATCATTAGGAACAGTTTATTCTTTGAGAATAGATGGCAGTGTCACAATTATACATGTAGAAGATTCATTAACTCTGAGCATTTACTGGGTTGACCCATAAGTTTGTGGCAAAAGCTCATTGAGAATGAGTGAGGTCATAATTTAGCTTGAACCAGGTTAACTCCTTCAAAGATATGCACTGTCAGGGCCAATAAGGCTGGTTTGTGGTGAATCTAGCTGTTCTATTGTAATACTGTTTGAGTTTTGTTTTAAGCATAGCATGTAGGTTGGTGAGAATTAGGGCTGTATGGAAGAGTGTATGAAATAGGTAGGTTTGGGCAATGTTTTTTTTTCTGGCAGAGTTAGTGAGAAACTGCCTAGTTATATATAACAAGCCTAGATTTTGGTTTGTCTTTTTTATGGCTAGTTGGAAGTGGATGTTAGATTTCAAGCTGTCATAAATTGTGACAGCAAGTAGTTTGATGAACAGTGATTTCAAATTTTATAGGTTCGCCTCCCTTTTAAATTAGTTTCTGGGCCTCTGTCTAGCAGGGCCATTGAGGTGATCCCCGGGGTGAATTTACAATTTCCCATCCACTCGTCAAGATTTCTCTTGAAGAGTGTTAGTGAGGTGCTCTGCCTAACATAAAATGGGATTCTATTCCACAGCGAGGGAAGTCTCTGGGACAGGAATCTATCCCTCCAGCATGTCCTGTTTATTGTTGTGCTGAGGTTTAATTCACTGGAGCATGTGGCTCTCAGAGATTTGGTTTTCTTGAGGTGGAGCATGTCCATTAATTCCGGGTTGGACATGGCCTTATAAGTCAGGCAGAAATCACCTCTGAGCAGGCGGTAAGCAACTGAGTAGAACTGGAGTTTCTTTAGTCGAGCTGCATAGGGCATCTGTTTGAGGCCCATGATCCTCTTGGTGAGGTACTTCTGTGGCCTTTCCAGCTGTTGCAGGTGTCGAGTAAGGTACATTCCAAATGGGGCATTGTACTCTATTATGGGCCTAATGAGTGATGAGTAGAGGGGCACAATGACCTCTCTTGATCTAGATGTGCACCCTTTCATGATTAGGTGGGCTACATAGAAGGAATTTCTAACCACTTTGGCAATGTGGTTATCAAAGGAGAGGTTGCTATCTACCTGGGTCCCCAGGTCCCTAATTGCATCCTCCGTACTTAGTGGATTACCACCTATGTGATAATTTGTGGGCACTTTGTTTTTCCCAAAGGGGATGACCATGCATTTTTTAGCATTTAGCTTGAGGCCATGGTTCTGACACCAGGTATCTGTCTCTGTGAGACCCTTCTGGAGGATGTCTGTGTCAGCCGGAGAGTCTATTATGGCCCCAGTTTGCAGTCATCTGTGAACTTGGTTAGCCATAGTCCTCCCGTGCTTGCCTGTACCTTGGAGAAGTATATACCAAACAGGAGGGGTCCCAGGATCGAGCCCTGTGGGATGCCACTTGTGACTGGTTTAGAGTCGGACATGGCACCCGCAACTCTGACCATGTGTGTTCTATCCATGAGCCAGTTGGCAACCCATCTCATGACATAGGGGTTAACGTTCAAGCTGGTGAGTTTATATATGATGCCAGAGTGGGGAATGGTGTCGAAGGCCTTAGTGAGGTCCAGGTAGGCTGTGTGGACTACCTTTCCTTCATCTATGGCCTTGGTAACTGTTTCAAAGAAGTCAACTAGGTTTAGGAGGCATGATCTGCCTTTAACAAAACCGAATTGGGTGGGGTCCAGTGTCTGGAGGTTCCCAATGTCTCTGTTTATGAGATCCATGATGATTCACTCCATAGCCTTGCAGACCAGGCTAGTCAGGCTTATAGGGCAATAGTTCCCAGGTTCTGTTGTGGCACCACCTTTGTGGAATGGGATGACTGTAGCTGTACGCCATTCTTTGGGTACATAGCCTGTGGTAAGGCTGAGTTTGAACAGTGAATTTAGGTGAGAGTTTAGTTCATTTTGGAGCTTGTGTAAGACGCAGCCTGGGATACCATCCAGTCCCATTGATGCTGTGTTTTTAGCTTTGGAGAGGGCTGTTTTTACCTGCTTGTCTGTGATGTCTGGGACTCTGCATTCTTCTGGGATGGACACGGGCCCTTTTGGGGGTGGGGGGGTTTGCACTGAACCTGTCAGCCAGGATGTTGGCAATGTCAGTTGGTTCAGTGCATTTTTTGCCATTTTGCACTAGCTCAGAGCATATCTGAGAGTTTCCACCTAGATTCTTGACATAGCTAAAGAAGGCTTTGTGATTATCTTTAGAGTCTTTGGCAATTTTTTTTTCGAAACTGGCCTTGGATGATTTTATGAGGGATCGTAGTTTCTTGCTAATATTGATCAGTGATGCCTTTCCTTTTTGGGATTTTGCTCTATCGTGTTATATTAATTAATGAGACAGTTTGGAGGTGTGATTTTCTGAATGAAAGATATTGGGGTAAATAGAAGTAATCTAGTTTTTGTAGTATTTAGAATTAACTGAGAGCTGTTAAGCCAGGTTTCTGTAGAAGAAAAGGGACTCAGGTAAGTTGTCGATGACATGGTAGGAAAGGGGCGGAACAGATTATTGTAAAGTCATGAGTATATTGGCTGAGGATGGCATTCTTTTCAGTTGACTCTAGATCATTTACAGAAATACTGAAGAGGATGGGGCCAGGTTGGGTCCTTGGTGGACCCCTACAGAGATGAGGAGAAAATGTAAGTATTCACGCTGCCATTTAACTAATTATAATCTAACAGATAAGTAACATTTAAACTAGGAGATGGATGTTTGGGTAAGACCAAGAATATAGAGTTTGTTTAGTAGCTTTTGCTGGGAAATTATATCAAGACCTCTTTATAAGTCAAGGAACAGAGCAGAGACTAGATTACACAGGCTGAAGTTGAGACTGATTGCATTAAGAAAGTTTAGTAGGGCTGTGGTGGTTTTGTCTTTAGGACTGAAGCCATGCTCAGTTGGGAACAGAATGTTATCAAGTAGGTTCATAGGATCATAGGTAGTTACTAAGCTATTGGCCTTAAGGCCCTTACAAGCCTAGCCAAGAATTTAGCCTATGTTCCAGCAGGTCAGCACCCTATGCCACTGTCCAGCAGGGACTGAGTAAGTGTTGGAGGAGTTGAGTGTATATATTTTTGAGGATTTTTGAGTGTGGAAGAAGAAGAAGACAGATGGCTCTATGGTTAGCCAGCTGGGTAGAATTCCTTCCTTTGTCTAGTGGGATAATGTAAGATTTTTATATATACATTTATATGAAAGGTTAAATAGTAAGAGTGCCATTGTATCAGCAGCTATTTTAATAAATTCTGCTAAGAGATCTGCTACAGCTAGTGTGGTAGATTTGAGATTCAGACAGACAAATTTAGTGAGGTACAGTATCAAATTACTGCTAGGATATTATTAACTCAGTTTTCTCTGATTCAATTATAGTAGTTTAGAAAAAAAATAATAACAATAGTATACAGCTGTCAATTTAACTTTATATTTTACTGTTTCACTGTAGCTTATGCTTTCTTACGGAAACCATGTACTATGTTTTATGAACCAGCATTGTACATTTGTAATGAGCTTTCTGTATTCAAGACAACTGCAGTGAATAAGATGACTTATTACTTCTTATTGTTTTTTTTTCTTTACATATTCTCTGTTTTACCAGATTCATTCAGCCATTTTATTTTATTAATTTTAGGAGCATAATATTAGTCCCACATTACTTCATGTATCACAAACCTCACTGAATTCTTCCTTTCTCTTTTGAGCTTTTGTCATCAGAACCAGGGTTATTAACAACATAAACTCCTTCCTTTGGGAATCTCTTCTTCTCTCACTCCCATAGACTATATTTTGAGATTCTATTAGCTGGGAATACTATCCACTAAATTGGAATTTCTGCCCTTTCTCGGCTCCCCACCTTTTCCTCCTCTTTAAAATGCAGACCCCATACCAACCTTTCGGGCTTCCATCAATACTTAACATAGTGACAGTTGGTACTCAGGTAAAAACAGCCTCCCCATTCTCTCCTGTGCTATTTCAACCCAAATAACTCTACTCACAAAACTCAGCCTGAAAACTATTTGCTATTGACAATAAACCATTATTCCTTCTCAGCAAAATGCAGCTTCTTATGGAAATGAGGACGGTATCAGCATTTACAAAACACTTTCCAAAACGGGCAAGGAGATGCATAATCCTTATATATTTTACATCTCTCAGATTACTGATCTCCAGAGATATCTGACCTAACTCTGACACTAACCCTTTCTCTTTTTGTAATCCAAACACTATTCAAAACTTCTACCCTCTTCCTCAGCATCTAATGTAAACAGTTTACCCTCTTCTGCCTTACAAAAAAATCCCTTTAAATGTAATTAACAACCCAGGCTTTTGTAATGTATAAATTTACTCTTACACAGTTTTAAATGTTTCTTAATAATACCCCATCTCATTTCCCATAGCATCTGGAACAAACTGTCTGGCTTGTAGATTGGATTTTCAGAAATAACCCTCATATTCTTTCAACCACTGATACTTGGCTCAAAGACTCCCCTCTACTAATATCAGTGACAACTGTATCTTATGCCTCAATGATCAGCCTGGTACAAGTAAGGGGTGTAATTATACTTCTAGTAAAGAAGCACCTAAAAACATATGGGTAGAACTATCTCACAAGCAAGAAATCCCTCATCAGGCTGCTCACTCACAGTCCATGCACCAAACTAGCTATATAAATCCAACTTCTAGCATTAAACTACTTGAATAACACTGCACAGTATCCTTGACATAAAGAAAAATGGAATGTAATAATTCTTGGTTATTTAAATAGTGATGTATCAGGTCCAAAATGTAGCTAGTTATTGCATTTACTTTATGTCTTGAACCTGACGCAATTAGTTAAAAATTCCACTAGACTAAATATTCACCAAGTAACCATATTTCTCCTCCAGGACTAAAGTAACAGTGTGGTGCATTTTCATAAAGTAAAGTAACAATCATACTAAAGAATACCTAAATCTTACTAAAATTGCAATATTTTATTAGATTAAATAGTTAATGCAATTCTTTATATACATGCATGTCTTTGAGTAATAATGGGGCAATGCACCTTTAAGGATGTAATAAAGTGGATTAGTTAGGGTGGTTATTATATATAAATGGAAATGATGTTTGATTTGCATTTATTCTGATGAATTCCCAAAAGTGAAGGGATGAAAGCACTTACTGGATGAATAAAACACTGGTATTTCAACACTTGTAGTAAAGTTCTTCTGTTCCTGTGTTTCCTGTTGCTTTAAAACCACAATGTTACTTTAGTTCTTGGTTCAGTACTATTCTGGTAGCATTTGTTGCCTTGAGTATTGATAATTATCTTTTATAGCTAAACACCATAAACTACCTACAAAGGTTTATTCAGATGTCAGTTATCCCAAATACATTTAATGATCATCTTGCTACCCTGGCTATTTTGTCTTTCTTTCAAAAATTCTCTATTTATTGTTTTCATTGATATAAGGTAACAAACATAGTATAATAAGTAGATGTAACACCACTTCAGAAAAAGACGTTATTATACATTATTGGTAATACAGTCATAAGTAAAACAATCAAACAATACTATTTACACTATATACATAGATGCTTTCAATACCCAAGAAGGAATTTTTTATAGTTCAGTGAGAGTTATTGTGTTTAAAAACATATATTATAAAAAGGAGTGAGGAGAAAAGTAAGAAAAAAATTGTGGGCTATAGATATAGGTTACTATGGAACCTTTTATATGTAGTTAATTTTGTTATATTGTAATGGACTAGGCCAGAAAAATATTAAAGGTTTGTTCCCATAATTTCCTGTATTTGATGTTTTTGTTCCCTTTGTCAATTAGGATCATTTGGGCTAAGAGATTCTTGGTTGCCATTAATCTAAAATTCTCCCAGGAGATTTTACTTAGGTTAAGCCAACTGGTTGCTATAGGCTATTTTGTCTTTCAAAAATCCTCAGATTACTTCTGTAACTATATAACATCTCTTATTCCAAAAAAAAAAAAAATGCCTACTTGAAATTGATTTTCACAAAAATTACTGTCCAGCACTCTACCAGCCATCCAACTATACTGGTGCACTCGATATTTTCAAATCCATCAAAAAGCTGTTATGAGCAAACTCAAACTGTATTCAGTAACTACAAGAGGTGTTAGAAAACATGCTACTGCCCTTGCCTTACCTCTGAAATAAAATTAAAGCTTAAAAGAAGAAGTACAGTTTTGCACATATAAAAATTTGCTAAATACAATTGATTATTACCTGACTCTATTTATTAAGGCACATAAATCATCCTTCATTCTAAATAAATACAATCTCAATGACTCTCCTAAGATAAACTGGAGGGTCATCAAAGAAATTCTGATACTACCTCCACAAAAAAAGATCTCTTCCTGTTAATGAAACTCTCAGCATATCACCATTCCTAGGAAAATAATCTGCTCTAGAAACACCCTCCAGTTAAAAATATGCATTCTAGGATAGACTTCACCTTACTGTACCACACCCAGACAGCTTCTTAAGACACCCACTTTCCCAATTTTACATTTGTTTGATCACACCTAATTCCTTATCAAAACTAATGTCAAAGATAAAAGGCAAATAACTGTAGCATCATTCACACCACTTACTCAAACTTGCACCCAAGCTCACAGCTAAGACCCTCTGCTACATTTTCAGTGTTTCTCAAGCATCTGTAACTATTTTCTCATAATGTAAGTACTCATTGATACTCCCCATCCCTAAGAAACCTAATTTTCCTTCCATCAGGACTCCCAATGTAGATGCATACTTTATCCTACAAATAAAATATTTTTAATTGCTCCTTAACCATGCACAGCCTTTGGCTGTTTGCTTATTCCTTCTGTATTCACATGTCATTAGAACCCCTATCACTGTTACCTGGTATCCCAGATGTAACCTTTGCCAGGTGCCCCCCCCCCCACTCCTTAGGGTATTAACCTGAATGCTAAGTCTGTACTAGGCCGAGGGAGTGAGGAATCCTATGGTGAGCAGCAATCATGGAACTTGGGAGTAATCATTCTTGTGGTGGCTAATCAATTACTCTAATTGTGAAGGTGGCTAACACAATGAGGTCAGAGAGTCTATATTAATTAATTGAAGGTTCATTTCAGTGAACTTTTCTTCATTGTACCCTAACCATTGATCTTTCATTTCAGTGAACATTCTCATCAAAAAAAATAAATAAATAGTGAAATTAAGCACATGTCCGGAATAGACACCACAGTATGTTAAACCCACCAAAGTGTGGGGGGGGGGGGACTTTGCCCCCAACACCCGACTGTGGTGGCTGTGCCCCTACATCCACTTTAAATATATATACCAACTCCAAGATCACACTACAGTGGGTAAAAGGACTGACTGCTTCCTTTCCCTACATACATTTTTTGTTGAT
The DNA here is from genome assembly GCF_019279795.1 of Protopterus annectens. Classification (NCBI taxonomy): domain Eukaryota; kingdom Metazoa; phylum Chordata; order Ceratodontiformes; family Protopteridae; genus Protopterus; species Protopterus annectens. The sequence goes on from NC_056737.1 coordinate 579,214,291, forward strand.
ATGAATATCCCCTGAATTGAGCTTATGATGGTTAGGGTTTGATGAAGAAAGGTTTGCTGAACTGAACTTTTAATGAATTAATATAGACCTGAAGTCAAATGCCTTTGCTGCCATCATATTAACCCAGACATATCCTGCTATACTCCTGGTATATCCAACAGAGGTCATTCTAGCACTGGAATCCCCCCACCACCACCACAGGATAGGAAAGATGGCGTGGCAGTCATCTGCTTCATCCTATTCCCACAGCCAGCCCTACCAGCAACATGAGTCTATTCTTCAATTCAGGTTGTCGTTTGCACAGACGGTGCTCCTGCTTATATGCCATTGGGCAAAAAGCCAATAACAAAAATATTTGAATGCCAAAATACAAGCAGCTGTTTGAGCACATCAAGTGTGATATACTAATAGACTCCACTAGAATGGGTTCAAATCAGGTCAAAACAGACTCACTGTCATTTACACAGCTAAAATACAAGTAAGGGCTCTACAGCGCTGATCAGTGCCTTTGTGATCACAGCCCATGGAACACTCCTCAATGCACTACATAGCTCAAATTTCACCAAAAATGTCATTAATTGTCTCAAAAATCTGCATCATACAGCCTTCAAAATTTAGTCAGGTAACCTTTGATAAAGGTGTATTCACTTCAAACCATACTCCGGTGATCTGTGTTTGGTCCTACAATTTATTCATAAATTATGTTACCATCTTGATTAGGGCTCGCAGGTATTAGTAAAGTGGTGACTTCATTACTGTGATGGTTAGTTGTATTACAAAAGCTTGACAGAGCAGTTTATGGTAGGGTGAAGCCATGTTGTGTAGGAGAAAGCAGGCTGTAATGTACACAATAATGGATAATTTGTGTGTGCATGTATCCTTCAAGGATATTAGAGATTACAGGAAGAACAGCAGTGGGATTGGCTCAACATTCTTGCTCAGCAGAGGCACATTCTCTGCTCCTTCCCCCAGGATTGACAAGAGTTGTTCTCCCTTGTCTCTAAAGGGACTAAAAACAGCCACAGATAATCTTCCTGATATTGTTCCATGGTGATGCATGGACTATGTCAAAAATGAATATGACGAAAAAATTAGTTTTTTGAAGAACCAGCTTTGGCCACAGCAGAGTATCCCATCTGAGGATAAGGCAAGTTACCAGCCTTCTGTTGCAGCAAAGGCTGCTTAACAATCTTTTTCTTTTTGTGGCTGGAGGAAGGTCCAGTCAAGAAACTGGCATGTTATTCCATGGTCAAGCTAAAAATGCTGCAAAGTTTCCAAGGAAAGTTAGCAGTAATAATCTGCAAAACTGGAAAGTAACAAGACAGTAACTTTTTTTCTCAGAAAAACAGTAAAATTATCTTAGACACTTTCCTCAGCCAAAAAGTAAATGAACCACAGTTTCTCCACAGAAAAAGTAGTTTTAGGCAACTTTTAACAATTTTTTTAGCACAAATAAATAAAAAGGTGCAGTATATAAAGCATGATATTTGTTAATTTTAACTTGTTAATAGAGTTTATTACTTTTATATAAATGTAAATGTGCCTATGTCACTAGTGATAATTCAATAAAGGTGTTTAAAAAAAAAATAAAAAGTATGCTTCTTTTTAAAAGTATAGAAAAGTCACAACACAGTCAAACAAAATACTTTTTCCTGGCTGAAACACCTCCTTTTAGAAAAAAGTAAGTTTTCATCAATAAAAAAATTAAGTGGAAGTTTTTTTTTCCCTGAAGAGAACTTATCTGCCTAACAATGGAGCAGAGTTAGCTCACATCAATCCTCAAAAGCCCTCAGAGGAGCACTCTTCCCTGTCACAAAGCTTTGAAGGGTGTGGTGGCCAAACCTGACTTTTAATCACCTCCTTGAGCTAACTAGTGGTTTCGTTGTATGGAAGTTGCCCTGAACCTTTACAAGCTGGCTGGCTGTTATATTCAGTGCAAGATAATACACATAGAGCTTAGGCTACTGAAGCAGTCATAATGAGGAACATCTCAGCATTTCATAGTGAAATCATACAAAAGTATTCTGTCTCTGATAATGCAATCCATTGGTTTCAGTAACTCACCTTCTTTTGTCAAACTATCCCATTTGATCCTTTCTCAAGGTGAAAGCCAAGCGCCTTGCTGTCTGGGTCAAAACCATGTGGCCCATTTCTTCCCTGGCTGGATGGTATAATCAACCAGTTGTTATTGTTTACAATATTTTTATCTAGTATTATGTGACAATTTAGAGCAAAATATTAAGCCACTGAATGTCTAATTATCTTTACTTCAGAGTCTGTGATTTGATTTTCTCAGCCTCTGTTTGCCTAGTATATGGCATGAGAAATCTCTTAACCCTTGGTGGTCCTAGGTCATCAGGGAAAACACAAACATGCCTAGTTGCACACAAACAAAATAAATATTTCTTCACTACTACTCATACACTTCACCCACTAATGGAGGCCACCTATCAGGTAAACCCCCCCCCCCCACACACACACATTCCTAAGTGTTTTGAGAAGTGGAAGTCAGTTTAAATGTCACTTTGGGGCCCCACTACAAAAGGGAGCTACGTTCAGTGGAAATTTATTTAGTTAATAAAACAAAACTGATCCAGACATAATTAAGAAATATATAATGTGAGTCTGTGGGGGTGTGCATAGTGACTGGGACACTGCAAGTGAATGGGTAGCAATTGGAAAAATTGTCTAGGGGATACTTATGTCCTTTGTCAAATTCACTTGACTTATTATAAAGGCTGGCTGCATTATACTGGACTGTATAGACTATTCTCTTCAGGTTACATGCACACTCATATGGATATCTTCAGTTTCCTGACTTTTGTCTTTAGTCTTTCATATATTTATACTAAAATAAAACATGCTAAATTAAATATTATTCTAAATAAATCATTTCTGTTCATATTTTTCTCAGAGACACATAGTTTTAACGGCTTTCCTCACATCACTTCTTTGTTCTTCCCATTTCCATGCCCGCATAATCCTACATTGTACTCCTCACTGAACAGGAGTTAGCAAGCTCACCCCAGAGAAACAAGGTTTCTGTTTATCATATACCAGCTACATGTTTATCAGAATGCAAACAGTACTGGGACGTGAATTAAGGTGCATTTAGTTTTCCTGTATCATTGGCATTATCTCTGTTGGTACTGTGAGTTGAACTACATTTTTTTCTTTTTAGATTTGCTATATCCTTGTCATTGTTTGTGTCAGTATTTGTTTTTAATATATTCAGGTTTAATAATTCATGAATATTGTTGTATTTTAAAACAGCTACTTATTAAAGCTTCCATAACCAGAGCAAATGGCAAAATTGTTTATAGCATATTTGGCAATAGGTTACGTACACAGATAGTAAATGTTCCAAGTTTCACAATTCAGTACTTTCGCAACATATCTTTCATTTACATATTAGCTTATCCAAAGAGGTATGTATGTAGTGGTTATAGTCTTTTTTTTTTTAGAATTTACATTAAAAGAAGTTGTATTTCTTTATACATAGACACATAGGTTTAAATGTATGTACACTTTGAGAACAAGGACAGCTATGTTAGACTGCTGTTTACTGACTTCATTTCAGCATTCATTATTGTCATCCCACAACAGTTAATTGAAAACTTGCTCATCTAGGTATCAATGCCCAATGTCCAACTGGATTCTGGACTTTTTTCTGAACGACCTCAAAGAGTATGTATGGGCAGTAACTCTTCGAAAAATATCATGTGGAGGGTTTATCTTAGTCAATAAACACCAGTCATATAGTAAAGAAGGCTCACCAACATCTGCATCCTTACCCTTTAGGGATTAACCTTATTTACTGCCTTCTTACTAACGTTACTTTTATACCATTCACAGATGATTTAAAACCTCTATACAATTTTAAGTCTGTACTACTGTTCTCCAATCTGTAAATATGTATTGTATTTTACTCTATGTTGCTGTTTTACTTTGCTTAGTTTTGCTATTTAATATTTACAGTTTGCTTAATTGGTACTATTTCTACTATGTATTATGGAGCTTTTCTCCTCGGGCCTCCACTGAAAATGGGCACCTTGAGCCCAGTGGACCTCCCCGGTCATCAAACTGGAAATAAATAAATCACAATCAACAAAGGACTACTTCAAGGCTGTGTGTTGAGCCCACTACTGTTTACTGCACTAACCTGATACTGTAAAGCTACATTCAACACCAACCACTTCATCAAGTTTGCAGTTGACACTACAGTCATGAGCCTCATCGGTATAAGAGATGAAAAAGACTATAGGGAGGAAGTGACTAGTCTGACTGACTGGTTTGCCAAGTACAACCTCAACCTTAATGTCAACAAAACAAAGGAGGTCATAATGGACTTTAGGAAAACACAACCAGGTCATTCTCTTCTCATGATTAATGGTGAGATGGTGGAAAGAGCAAAGTGCACAAAATACATGGAGACTCACATTGCGGAGGGTTTATCTTATTCAACAAACACCAGTCATATAGTAAAGAAGGCTCGCCAACATCTGCATTTCCTGAGGAGACTGAGGAAAGCGAGTCTACCACCCTCTATCCTCTCCACCTTATATAGGGGTACCATAGAAAGTATACTAAAGTGCAACTTTTCATTGTAGTACAGGAGCTGCTGAGCTGCAGACCAAAAAGTCCTACAAAGGATAGTGAAAGTGGCAGAGAAGATAACTGGTTCCAAACCTCCAGCACTACAGAAGTTGTACACAGCACAATGTCACAACAGAGAGACGAAAATAATCAAGATCCTACGCACCCTACTTATGAACTGTTCACATACTTGTCGTCTGGCAGAAGATAACGTAGTATGCATTGTTAAATGTCCAGGTTCAGAAATGGCTTTTTCCCTCAGGTGGTGAGACCTTTGAATTCTAGCAATAATCTCAGGGAAGCTGGACACTGACAAGATATGGGACAGCCAACTTTTTTGGTGCAAATAAATGTGAGACAGTTCAGATTCTAATCATAAACAATATATAGATGACAATGAATATGCAATATTATACTAACTAGATCCTCTTATTCATGTGAGAATTATACAGTGTAATAAGAACTTGTGCAATAAGAAATCATTCAGCTGCTGAAAATTATAGATAAGATAGACTGTGGTAATATATAGTAGAATAGCCTGTCTAATGCGAAATGATGAATATATGTTCATTGTGTGTTATTGTATGTATGTATATATATATGTCTTCTCAATTCGAGCCTGATGCACACAGTTTCATTTAGACTGCACTTGTGTAGGCTAAATGACAATAACGTTTACTTTGACTTTGATTTATTGTTTCAGTCCCTTAAGTAAAATCTTTCCTGTTCCTTATGGTTATCTTTAGCATTAGCTAATTTCAAACAAACTATATTTCCGGAGGAAATGTCACTGTCATTCTGAAATATTTTACAGACTATAAAGAATTTAGATACACTGCTGCTATGACTAACAACCAAGAGTCCTCAGATAACAGACAACATTGTTATGATATGCAATATGCCTGGCATTCATGTCTTCTTTTTTAACCGGCTTCTGTATAGTAACATTTATGAACAGGAAGTATGGAAGTACTATATTTTATAAAAACAATAGCAGTAGAAGTCTGCAACCTGTGAATTGTGAATTTATGTACACCCACCCACAAAACACAAACACAAATGTAACCACACGCACACAGCTAACTTACTCAATGACTTTGTCTAAATGGATGTGCATTCAACTTGTCAATTTAAACTTGATGATTTTGTACTCCACAACTGCTGTTTTTCATAGAAACCCCCTAGCATTGTGATTCTTATTTGCTTACATGACATGACAGCCATGTGTGTGGTCTTTTTTCCTATTCCCCATACTGGCATGACCGCAGAGTTGTTATATTTCATTTTGGGCCTGCTTCCTTTCAAAGTTAGTTTTAAAGACTGTTATGTAAGGTGGAAGTTTCACCTGGTTGTTTTTTTTTTTTTACTGTTGAGCTTTTGACAGCTTTTAACTTGATTCATGTACATTATTACATATTTCTGAAACAGGACAGTTTGACCTGGGACAGTTTGACCTCAATGCAATTGGATACGCTTTCATATTGAAATTCACATTTATTGCCTATGAGAATATTTATTGGACAGTCTGATCCCAGATATTTTGACCCCGGACTATTTGACCCGAATTAAATCTAATAACAGCAGTTTAATACATAATGTTTTAATTAGGAATTTTAGACAGGAATTTAATATATTATCTAACATTTTAATATGTAAATATTAATTCATTTAATATATTATTTAATATCTAAATATCATCATCTTCTTTCAGCTGTCCCCGTTAGGTGTCGCCACAGCGGATCATCTGTTTTCATTTCTTCCTGTCCTCTGCATGATGCTTTTTCACACCAACCTCCTGCATGTCCTCTCTCACCACATCCATAAACCTCATCTTAGGCCTTCCTCTTTTCCTCTTACCTGGCAGCTCCATCCTTAGCATCCTTTTCCCAATATACCCAGCATCCCTCCTCAACACATGTCCAAACCAACGTAATCTCGCCTCTCTTGCTTTGTCTCCAAACTGTCCAACCTGAGCCGACCCTCTAATATACTGATTCCTAATTCTGTCCATCCTAGTCACACCCAGTGCAAATTTTAGCATCTTTAACTCTTCCACATCCAGCTCTGACTCCTGCCTTTTCGACAATGCTACCGTCTCCAACCCATATAACATAGCTGGTCTCACTACCCTCTTGTAGACTTTCCCTTTCACTCTTATTGGTACTCGTCTGTCACAAATCACTCCTGACACTCTTCTCCACCCATTCCACCCTGCCTGTACTCTCTTCTTCACCTCTCTTCCACACTCACCATTACTCTGAACTGTTGATCCCAAGTACTTAAACTCATCCACCTTTACCAACTCTACTCCCTGCATTCTCACCATTCCTCTACCCTCCATCTCATTTACACACATATATTCTATTTTAGCCCTGCTGACCTTCATTCCTCTCCTCTCTAAAGTATATCTCCACCTATCCAGGGTCTCCTCAACCTGGTCCCTACTCTCACTACATATCACAATGTCATCTGCAAACATCATAGTCCACGGGGCCTCCTGTCTAATCTCATCTGTCAACCTGTCCATCACCATTGCAAATAAGAAAGGGCTCAGAGCTGATCCTTGATGTAATCCCACCTCCACCTTAAAAGTATCTGTCACTCCCACCGCAGTCCTCACCAATGTCACACTACCCTTGTACATATCCTGTACCATATTAATGCCGTATTAGTAAAAAAACCCAAGGTTGCCCAGATTTTTGGAATTCCATAGACACATAAGAATTTGAACCCCCTTAAATTTAGACCTATAGTTTCAGGAGGTGGAAGTGTCACAGAACCCTTAGCTAAATTTATCGACTTCTCCTTAAAACAACATGTAGAGAAAATTAAACATATATGTAAGGATTCATGGGACTACCTAAAAGGAGTGGACCAGAGTTTATTTTTACCTGAGATGTTTATGGTCACTGTTGATGTAGTCGATTTATTCCCTAGTATTCCACACAAGACGGGCCTGAAGGTACTTACTTATCTAATGAAGTCCAACTGGGGGCCAAGTTTACTAACTTAATTTTGGAATTTATGGACTTAGTTTTAGAAAATAACTTCATTCATTTTAAGGGGGAATTTTATCGTCAGAAAAAAGGTGTGGCAATGGGTGCCTCTTGTGCTTCCATGTACGCAAATCTGGTATTATACCAATGGGAAAAGAAATATATTTTTACTAGTACATGGTATCAGGACATTTTGTACTATAGGAGATTTCTGGATGACATCTCCTTTATGTGGATGGGAAACGAAGGAAGTTTAATGGAATTTATGGATTACATCAACATGACGACCACATTTTTAAGGTTTACCTATAAGATCAGTAAACATCAACTTGATTATTTAGACATTTCACTGGTTAAGGACTATTCAAATATGTGTTTTCAGTCTAAGATTTACAGGAAAAGCACTTTTTCAAATGCATTCCTAAATTATCACAGTGGACATCCCTTCTATCAAAAGAAGGCGATAGTGAAGGGTCAACTAATTAGGGCCTCACGAATGTCCAGCACGGACAAACTCTTCAATGAGGAAGTTTCCATTTTAAAGAGATTCTTTAATGAGAAACAATATCCAGAAGCCCTGGTAGAAGCACTAGTTGAAGAAATTTCTGAGAAGAGGGCAAATAAATATCCCCCTTTATTGGGGGTGGGGGTTAATGAGATGTTACCAAACCCTTCAAAAGACATTCCACAGTCAAAAAATAGCTTTATACATACTTTCTCTAACAACTCAGACCAGATAGAGAAGATTATCAAGAAATATTGGCCCATTCTCAGACTTCAGGAAGATCTTAAGGATTCTATGCCTAGTTTCCCCTCTTTTGTTAGGAAAAGGGGCAGGAATTTGAAAGAACTTTTAGAAATTAGGTTAGAGGATCCACAGAATCAGAATAGAAAGAAATTAGGCACTTATCCATGTGGGATGTGCAAGCAATGCCACGCTATGCTGAATTCGGGGTCCTTCTACCTTCCCTCTAGAAGATTTAAGTTCCACTCTAACAAACATTTTAATTGTGGATCTAAGGGGGTAGTCTATCTTGGATGCTGTGTTACGTGCCATGGTTTTACATTGGGAAAACTGAAAGGGTGTTTAGGAGAAGAGTTTATGAACACTTCAATGACATCAATACAAGGAAGGAAAGTAATGCCTTTTATAAACACTCTTTAACATGTAAGGACATGGACATAAAGTTCATGGTTTTGGAACAGGTACAACCGGATATAAGAGGTGGTAGTTGGGAGTCAAAATTAGAATACCGTGAGCTATTTTGGCAGCTCCGTTTAGACGCTACTAGATACCCAGGTCTCAACGACACCCTTAACATTATTAGTGTTCTGAAATTGAGGCAAGCCCGTCTATAACACAGTTTGGCACAACATGACATTTATTGTTTTATTCACTTTTGAATTTACAAAATTTTATAACAAGATATATGGAATGTTATGTCACACACTTGAAACTTAGAAAATAAATGTTTTACAATGCTATTCAGTAACTCTAGGTTTTAATTTGGAGTTTTGATTTTATCCCCGATGAAAAAAAGGGGTCACTGCACTTATTTGTGATTATAAAAATATTTTGCAGAATTGTTTTTTGGCACATTTTAACAGTTTGATTTAATTTTATGTTTAACATGGTATCCAGTTGCTGAGATTTTTTTAGAAAATGAATTTTTAATGATAATAAGAATGCATTTTAGAATTTCCTTATATGGTAATTTTCCTGTTGGGAAAGGTTCACAGGAAGTCATGTGATGATTGTGGAAGTATTTAATGTGAATGAACTTCCAGCAATGTTTTTTGCCTTGAAAAAGCTCGCAAGTGGTCGAGTGAAAGCGCTTGGAAGATATTGTGGATTTTTACTTTGCCTAGTTATATTAAAGGAGCTCATTGGAGATCTAGCAGCTGTTTGATTTCTTCATCTGCTTATTTTGAAAGCCTTTGTTTACGTGCTTCCGGGTCCTGTGGTGCCAAGTGGTTTTCATTCTTGGTTTGATTTTGCTTCTAGTTTTGGTATCCTGTACCACTCTTACATACTTCTCTGCCACTCCCGACTTCCTCATACAATACCACAACTCTTCTCTAGGCACCCTGCCATATGCTTTCTCTAAGTCCACAAAGACACAATGCAACTCCTTCTGACCTTCTCTGTATTTCTCCAACAACACTCTCAGAGCAAATATTGCATCTGTAGTGCTCTTTCCTGGCATGAAACCATACTGCTGATCACTAATCATCACCTCCCTTCTTAACCTAGCTTCCACTACTCTTTCCCATAACTTCAAGCTGTGACTGATCAATTTTATCCCTCTGTAGTTACTGCAGCTCTGCACATCACCCTTATTCTTAAAGATAGAAAGAAGGAAGAAAGAAAAAAGACCTTGGGTGTCGTCCACAGCTTCAGGCTTCAGACTTTTAAAACATAATTTATTAATCACTTAAAAAGTGAAGCTGACAGGATGTAAACTTCACTAGAATATGGTGAACTGAAAAAAGTTAAGTATCCAAGCAGTTGTCATCCACAGCTTCAAACTTCAGGCTGATAAAAATCAATTTATTGAAAACTTAAAAAGTGAAGCTGACAAAATGCAAGCTTCACTGTGATGCTGAAATAATTAGCCTAGTAATTAACATCCACAACTTCAGGCTTCAAGTTGTTAAAGCACAGTTAATAGATGCTTTGTAAGCAAAGCTGACAAAAACATATACTTCAGTGGAGTGTAAAAAGCTGATGAAATTGTCCAAACGATAAGCGCGTTCGGCAGATGCCTTCTTCAGATCGTATAAAAGTGTGGTTAGCTCTTCCTGTTTATAAAGGAAACACAATCAAGAGCTGGTAGCTAATTGTCTTTGGTGTTCTTAAAGGCACAGGACAAAAATAAATGTTCAAAGTAGAGATTTGTCACGTATTGGTCCATCCTACGCATAATTTCTTGTTCAAAGCAGTGGAAGTGGTCACCCAAAACATCAGGGAAGGAGATGTCCATAACAGGACAGAATTGAGAGAGATCTTTTGAATCAACAATATTAGAGCCAATCGACCCCCAGGTCTTAATACAATAGTACCTTTCAGACCTGTTCTAAAATCTAGAAGAAACCTACCAAACATTAATACATGATTCTAGCATTTTTAACATTGAACTACATTATAGGAGACAAATCTCCACTTGAAGTATCTGACGTTTTATTCAATTGTATGCATTTAATTGTTATTAAAGCTGGTTTTATTTCTCCAGACAGTCTTCCAGTTGTTTACTTCACTGATGTGAGCTCCCCATGACTGTACCAGGTTACAGACCAGTAATGCGAATAATATTTTGTTCTGTTTAATGATGGGTTATTTTCTGCACATTTGTGTATGATTGACATATGTTTTCGCTATTCTTGCTGAGTGTCATAAACTATTATAAAGCCTTATTAACTCTGTCATAGCAGTAGTATCAAACTTTATTCAAAGTGTTACAGATCTAGATACAGAATGTGTTAATGCAGGAGTCAAAATGTCTGGGGTACCCCACATTTCATATCAGCCTATGCAAAGGAAAAACGAATAATAAAGGCACCTATCTTGAAATTTACCCCTGTACTGACTCAAAAATGGTAGAAAAGTCAGAATCAGGTGCCTTTACATTTTTGTTTTGCATTGTTCTTCCATTCATTACTATGTGATGTGGCTTTTGCTAAGAATTTTTTTTGATGGTACTAGGTATTGTTTGCCTGGATTCAGTGGCTGTATAAGATTTAAAAAGTGCTGCTCAAGAACTCTGATGGAAAGGCAACAAATTCTTACTGAAGAAGAAGAAACCATGAGGACAAAGAAATGTTCATCTTGTTCTGGCACTTTAATATGTTGTGCTATATGAATTAGTAGCAATATAGGCTGAATGTTTCATTACAAGGACATTTAGAAGGACAATTTGTGGCCTTGGTGATATTCTGACTATACTTCAAATTTTATAATGTGATTATGTATATGGAACAAGGGCAGAAAATCATTTAAACCATATACATCCTGAGGTAAACCTCTTTAAAATTAATGTAGTTAAGGTTATTCGATACAACTTTGTCTTTCCTGGGATAGTACGTGTCAAAATCATCTTTAGAAAAAAGATTGAAATGTTATGTACAAAGAAAGAGTTTATAACACATTTATTCACAAGTGGGTCGATCATGTGACCCACAACCAATGGCAGATGTTCAGGCAGAGTACCTTCAGGGAGTAAGATGAGTATCAGAAAGTAACTAAAAAATCTGGAATAAATGTAAGCAAGTAGGCCCTCTGTCTTTTGACATTTGAGTTTGATCAGTTGTTTTTCATGCACAAATTCCTAAACACACAAACCTACAAAGACTGGATGAAGAGTGATGTAGTGTCCAGGAGGAGACTGAGGATAAGAATGACAAGTCAAATTATGAGTACAACATCATAATGAGTTAAGGCAGAGCTGGAAGTAATTCACCAAGCTGTGCCATACTTTAGGAGATATAACTGGAATAACCACAGCCATATTAGTAAATACCAAAATCAAGGGATTGTTTTATGTTCAGTCGAGATACAGAAAAATGAGTCATGCTTAATCATTTATTTCAAGACTGAAAAGCATAAAGCAAAAAAAACAAAAAAAAAATACACATTTTATTCAGGGCGAAACACCCTTTACCTCCATGTGAAGATATGCCCCCCACACACTACCTAACTTATTTATACTATCTCCTTGGTCATACTGCAGTGGGATGAAGTAAAAAAAAAAAAAGTGAACGTCCACCAATGGCTTAGAATTTCCAAGTATGAATAAATGTAACACAAAGTAAAATTACTGGTGAAACGATGCTGCAATGAAGTGTAACTATGCCCAAATCAAGTGCTCTGATCCCTTAATTTCAGGAAGTCACACTAAAAAGCACTATATGATAAAGTGGGGCAGTTAAAATCTGTTTCAAACCACCATGAGAGAACTATTAAAACTGGAGGAGCAAATAATCTATTAGCCAAGAAGGATTAACTTAAAAATAGGGCTTGCAGGTCAAATAAGACCCCCTTGTCCCTTTTGATATTTGTACCATTACTGTGTAAATCCTTACCAGGTGCCTCAAGTAATGTACTTATTCTTTATCGGAGAGTACAAACCCCCTGCTTGGTAATGCATTAACTATACTGGCGTAACTGCAGTAGGAAAACTGTTTCTCTCTCTTGTGATGTATCAGTGAGGTTATTTTGTATCCCTCCACTCAATGGCACTTCATTTTATTTTATTTTCTTCATATGTAGTTATGTCAGGAAGGGCATTTTCTGTAATGGTGGCCTTTGTTCTAATATGTGCAAACAGGGTAACAAATACCATGAAACTATAAGCTGTTTTTACTCTCATTCTGTTTATATTAATAGATCTGGTGTCTCAACTAAAAGGAGTGCTAAGGCAGTAGACCACATTCCCTGAACTGATAAATTATGAGATGCAGGAGATTTCCAGAGCTATTAGTAACCTCTGACTTTAAAGGGAGCATTCCTAAAAAAGTGTATTTTTTACTGTTTTTAAAATATAGTAAAACATATCCTTATTGAATATCAAATATATATATATATATATGCATATAATATGTTTATTTTTATTTAGTTAGCTAATTAGCTTCAGTAGTGTGCCCTTAACAGTACACTCCAATACTCAAGCAGAGTAGCTCATTATATAATTACTGCTGCTTCATATTATAATATTCTGTAATTCTGAGCATGTTGTATGTACTTTGCTGCCATATTTGTTATGTGAGAGAGACATTTCATGTATTGCTGCAATATAGTACAATTGCATGGTAATATTTTGTTTTACATGTTTTCAAAATCAGATTTTAGTGTCTCAGTTTTGCCAACTTTGAATTTCACCACTGTTTAGTTACTGAATACTACAGATGGCACATTTACTAATTTTTTGTGGATCACATAATTTCTGGTGATCCCTTACCTGAGAGGTATTGTAGACTGGAACATTTTGATTTCTCTGTATTCAGACTGTGCCCAAATATACTCATATGGTATTGGGCCATATATCAGAACAAGAGTTCTAATTAAATCTTTTAAAAAGATGAGTCTGAAAGTCCACTGAAGACGGCAAAGATGGTTGTATACTTAGGTAGGTTAGAGTATCGAGTATCTTTCACATATTCGGTTGCAAGAGCTAATGAATCTTTGAAGCTGGTAGCCAAGTGGTTTGAAAGAGAATGGCACTTTTGCATGCAGGTATCAGCAAGAAAGCTTCTATATAATAAATTTTAGAGAACGTTTTTAGAAATGGATTGATAGTGAAGGGATGTAATTATCCTAACTGAACTACAAGCAGGTAAGTGAGCATTCTGAATGTCTAGGAGTCCATATAAATATATATACACTGTTATCTGCAGTTGCAGTCAGCAGATCTAATTCAACCTGCCGCTCCCTCAGTCCTCTTTTATGATTAGGTGAGATATAACTACTATCAATGTAAATGAACTTCTGCTGGAATAGTAGGACATAGGGGCCATTTAGGAGAGCTTTCTAAGGTGTCTGATAAAGAAAACACAAAACGACGATTTATAGAGGATAGACATGATAGCATATGCAAATATAGTAACTGGCTGTAGAGCAGACTGGATTACTGTTTCTCTCATTTCTGGAGCAGACCTTTATAAAGTCTAGCACTGAGGGTCCTTTTTTGTCAATCCATTCAGATGTATCAGTTCTAATTAAAATTACAGATTTCATGAACATTTGTGGATATGGTAGTGTTCTTTGATATTCAGGGATGGCAATGTGGTCAATAACTTGAAATTAGTTGACCCGCAGTTCAGAGTCACTAACTTTAATGGTAACAATGCATATAGTAACAAGTGCTGGATTCAAAGTAGTGGTACATGGCTGTCTGATAATTTCTGGATCTTATGTGAATCAATGCTACTGCCAAGAAATGGAAAGGTAGTCAATGGATATGATAAGTTTGCAGAAACATCTACCTCATTGTAAGGTTCAACTGGCAAAGTGGCAACATAAAAGAAAACGTCTAAGTGACAGAACAGACAATTTTACTACTCACTGATACTGTATTAATGCATAACAAAGCTATAATTGGGGGGTTTACCTGGTGATGCATCTTCAACTTCTCCTATCTTTAGCCTTGAATTGGATGGATGACAAAATTCTGCATGGAACAAACAATATAGTCCTCTGAGTTTGATCCTGTCCCATACGCCAATGAAAAAAGTCAAGTCCAGGCATAAATGGGGGTGGTGTGAATTTGTGGATGAGGGAAGGACCACTGTTATCTCTTCAACAGCAAGAGTGGTTACAAGCATTAATCACCGCATCATTGATCAGGTGGGCCATTAGCAAATTAATGCAAATGAGGCATTTTGATGAACTGATATATTCTCACTGCAGTTTAGTAGATTATGGAGAATACTGTATCTTGTGTAATTATGGGTTCAGAATAGTGAGTGACGGGGTCATATGAACAGACAGAGTTGTCTAGCATTTGGTAAAACAGCCACTGACTGTAATAACTTATTAACTAATCAGTCAAGTTATGCCTTGACAAAACATATTGCATATATCATGGAAACAGTTGCTGTTAACACAATGGGCAAAGGTTTAATTTTAAATAATATATATACATCTATTAGATAAGTCAGACTATTAGAGTTTAGAGCATGATAACTAAGACTGGTCATATGTTAGACACGGAGATCATTCATTCTGTTAGGAATGTTTATGAGGGAGTTATCAACTCTATTAAATCTAGCATCTACCTTTTTTTAAGATGTAGAGTCTGAAAAAGTTACAAACTTCAGAAATTTTTAGAAAGTCATGGCAGCAGCTGCCAAACAAAACCCATATCAAGGTTCTGTGCTCTCCATTATTGCTTGCAATGTTATAAGATAGTTCTGGTTGACACAGTGGAGGTGTTGATGGATATATACCTGGAGGCTGCAGGTAAATAGTTTGTCACTGAAGAACAGACACAGAATCCAGCAGTATTACTCCACAGGCCAGAAAAACAAGTTATGTATTATCTTGTGAATTACCAAGCAGAGGATATTGCTCAAATCTTGGTAGTTTGCATCACCACTTTTTCAGTGAAAAATGGTACTCTCACCCAGATGGGATTCACAAAGGAGAAGACTAAAAGTGATTTAGCTGGGTAACGTTTGAACATTTTATAGTGAGGAGTAATTTGTTGTATTCAGAGGGAATGTTCAATACAGTCTGTCAGATCTTTTGACAAAATTGTGGGATTGCAAATTTTATGTATTATACTTTTTAGCTTTGGCACAAATTTCCTAGCCTCAGAGAAATTAAACTGTTTTAAGTTAGCTGAAGTATTTCAAGTAAATGACATAACACCCCAACCTTTTGGTTATTGAGAACCTGAATAGGTTGTCCATTCTCTCCGTTTCTGTTACTGATGGCCATATAACCTATGAATAGATTAATACCTTTTGCAAAATTCCCAGTTATGATAACCAGAGGACATTGGGAGGATTTGTCTAAAGCTCTTCTTGATGTATGCCATTCTGATTAGAAGACTAGATGTGATTCTATCACTGAGGTCCACAGATTGTCATGGATTAGCATAAATATGAATAAGTCTACATTGCTAAGATGTGGAATAATCCTTGTGCACAGAAGTACCAGAGAATTGTATTGGTAGACAGAACTGTTTGTTTTGCCTTCACCCTACTTATGGTTGTGAGACAGGCTGTGCAGTTGAATTGAGACATATTGCTGGCTAATCTGAGAAACTGTACTGGAGATGGATGGCCTTGTGCTTGCCTGTCCAACAAGAATAGTAGTACTAAAAGCAATATTCTTACTACAGCCACAGTGCAAGTAAGGGCACAACTGATTGTCAGACTATTCAATGTGAGGCCTGCAGTGAAAAGGATATTAATTAGCTTCACTGGCCATATCACAGTGATAACATTATAGCTTTAAACAACTTTATACTACTAACAGTTAGAAAAAGGCAACTAGTTGAGAATATTTTGAGTTGCAAAATGTAGTGTAATTCTGGTGCCTGGCAAGGTGTATTTGCTGTGGCTTTAATGAGATGTAAAATATCATGTGGAAAGAGACCAGCATTGGAGATAAGGTTAATGAGTCACATGCAGGAGTTAAGCGTGGCTACCCCATCTTGATATTTACTGGTCAATGATATCTTGTGATCCCCTGTTTAGATTCATTGAAAGAGGTGTGTAAGGGTAGATGGTCAGATGAGATTAATTTACAAGGCTGGGAGACTTATTTATATATATTCATTTTCTATATAAACACTTAACACCCTGTAAGAACTATAGCTAGGTCGAATGATATCTTGGACAATTCCTGGAGAGCACCAGCAGAGTATAATATGAAGTTGAAAGCCCCACAAAAGTTATTATTATTATTATTATTATTATTATTAGTATTATTAAAATTCAAAGCTGAGGATGAAAAACAAAACAAAAAATTTGAAGACTACAAAAAAAAAACATGATAATAAATAGGCACATTTGTTTTTGCAGCTGCAATATTGGCTGTGTCAGCTTAAATGGATGCTGTTACTGCACTCACTCTTCATTGTTAACTCATCTGAATTGCTAATAGCACCCTCTAAAGCTTGTGACTTGGGTAACACCCACACTTGCTATGGTACTGTAGCCTACTGGCATTGTTTATTCACAAATTTTAAAAGCATAGATTTTAAAAACCCAGAATGTATATGTATGTATATGTGGTACGTGTGTTTCCATTTATTTATTTACTTGGTTATTTGTTGTCTGTTTACTAAACAAAGTGCAGTACTAATCCAAAAAGACTTTTTTCACAGTTCACCTGAGAGTATATACTCAGAAAACATGTACTAGAATAACAAAACAATATCAATAAAATAACAGAATGGAAAATGTATCAACAAAATTATTTGCAGAATTGTGCAGATGGTATATGCACATAAAACATGAGAAACAAAGAAAAAAATAAAATCCGTTATGAAAGGAATGTTTGCAGTATCAGTCAGGACTGAAAAAACATATACTACACAGCAAACAATCTGATTATTATATATGTGTCAGCGCTGTTTTAGGATATGTTATGGAGAAGAAAAAACTGAAGATGCCAGAGAGGTTACAGAAGGTTATAGTATTATCTTGAAAGCATATGCATTTTACAGTTTTGTATAAATGCCTTTTTATTTTCTTTTGGAAATGGTTTCTAGTTTTTAGGTGGGGAGGGAGTGATTCCCAAAATTTAGAGGCTAGGACGGAAAAAGCTTTGATGAGTCCAGGAAAATTTATTACAGGAATATGAAAGGATAAATAATTTGGAGGAATAGATCTAAGGTAATAACTTGGGTGACAATTTGCATACCTGCCTGTTATAAAAGGAAATGGATGGGAGTTTAAACATTTTATAAAGAAGGGAGAACGCAGGTTAGCTTTCTGCTGGACAGGAGGCCATATGCCTTTTATTAAAAACAAGTAATAATGAGTAGCAACAGCATTGGACAGGCACATTTTATTAGAAGTTATCTGTAGAGAAGACCAACATCTTTGATGAAGCATCAGGAATAAGATGACATCATACTCTGTTTGTGAAAATAATATTCTGTTACAAAAGCCGCTATATTTTTTGACATCATGATGAATGAATCAAACAATTTCCAGGGAATGAAGAGATAGTTGTTAGTTTTTGATTTTGTCATGTCCATGTAATTATGAAAGTTTAAAATCTGATCACATCAAATCCACAGAGAGCTAGAAGTGTTAGTGATGGCACTGAAAAAATGTAATTGGATTTCAGTGTGTTTAGGAGAATGGTTGACCCCTCACCCACCAATAACTCAGCTTTAGATTTTTGTAGTTAATAATAAGGTTTTTGCTGATTAAACCACATGTTAACTCAGGCCAGGTCCTGTTCTAATAGTGTATTAATGGTTGTAGCAAAACGGTCTGATATATATGAAAAAAAAAAAAAAAACGTAAGTATATAAAATTATTGGAAGAGTAATGAGATCTTTGTGAAGTCTGTTGGTAAATATTAGCCCTTAATATAAACTAGATCCTGACAAGAAATCTGTGAAAAGATCTTTCTGAAAAGTGCCATGGAGACAAATGTACCACAAATACTATGTGTGCTATGAGATTACATAATTTGTTTTCCATGTACTTTATCCACTGTGTTTTTTTTTGTTTGTTTACTTGTTTTAGATCTAATTTTGTTGAGTCCCGAATAAATGAACCCATTTCTTCAAGCAAGCAATGATGAAATATTTAATTGGCCTGCTCCAAGATTGTGCTACCTTGGTGCTAGTTAAATTAGTTTAAGTGGTGCATCTCTTTGGACAAGGAAAACGGGGGAGGGGCTGAAGCCTACATAATAAAACTTTGCCCAACTGTCTGCTCAATGAAAGAAGCAAGATCACATGAGGCTGGCTAACTTATAAAAATCAATGGCACACAACATGTTTTCCACAGACTAAAATATATATTTTTGTTGGTATTTTTACAACATCTCTTTGGTTAATCATTTATTTCCCTTACAGCCTCAGAAATACTCACGTTTATTGTTAATGTTATTTTTTTTATTTACTATTATTGTACCAAACTGAAATGATGATTGTAACTGAGATAAGGACACACCTAAAGTCTTTGATTTAAACTAAAATGAAGAAGAAAGAAGAACCCTTGAAATTGTACTTAAGACCTGTTTCAAGGTTTTGAGTGCATGGTATTCCTCATTTGGGGGAGGTGGTTGTGTGTAGTATCCAGCCTGGTGGCATAAAGGGATGAAATCCTGACTATGACTTGGGAAACCCAAGTTCAGCTAGTGACTCATAAATCTAATGGTGCCAGCCGCGAGGATAGGAGTGTCTGTTCTGCAGTGAAGCACTGTGTACCTCTCTTTAGAGCGTCTCAGCTCTAGGCCACAGCTCAGGCAGACATGATAGGTTGTAGAGGCAGGAGAAGAGAAGAGTCAGTCATTAGCAGGACAGTATAAGTTTAATAATAAACTACAGAATGTGGACAAATAGGCATCAGCAATAAAAAATAGAGGATCTGGCAGATACCAATATCAGTGTTAGAAGATTAGCAGTTTAGGAAAAGCATAACTGATCTTTGGATAAATATGTATGAAACTGAAACAGAAAGGTTATTTCAAGAAATAAAGAATACATAGTTTAGAAATAGAGGCATAGAATATTCTTTACTTTGGGGTAACCACTAAATAGTTTGGGAAAGTCACAATTGACATTATGCATCATCAAAATGCATGGTTTGAAATGAACAGATTACAGAACTACTATACATATAAATATATACAGCTATATAAATATAAGGATCCCCAGCTTGCCAAAGGCTAATATTGATGTATTTGTATCAGAAACTGAAAAAATCAGCAAACGTTTTCCAGTTCCTGTATGGCACAAGCAAATTAAAATTGTAGCATGTGAGATTTTGAGGTGGAATATACCAAAAGAGTAAAACAGACAGAAAGGGGCACAGAGAGAAGTGTAACAGTGCAGCTTATCAGCAGATGATTATGCACTTTAACCTCTTCAGATTGACTGACTTACCTGACTCGGGTGTAGTACCAAACATTACTGCTGAGGCAGATATAAATATGGCTCCCATAATGTGAATGGCTTGTGGTTAGTTCAGGTAAGTTCTCCTCTATGTTAAGGAAATGAAAAAAAAAAACAAAGATAGTTTAGGTTGCAGCAATGCATCAACTAATTTTACGTTAGTGACAGTAGTAAAGTAGCAGTTTAATCTTTGTAAGGCGCGAAGAAGTTAGTCCACTTATTATGTTCTCCTTGGTGTGAAATGAAAGATCATCACATTGCCTGATAAAACTTCCAGATGTTTATTTGATCTGACCACGTTTATTATTAAGCTATAAATTTAGACTGCTGGACTAGCTGACACATTATTTTTATGGTAGAAAATTTAATTATTAGGCCAGGCTTGCTAATTAGCTTCCCATCTGAAATAAGTGTTGTACAGATTTACTGTCACAGCCACTGGCAGGGGAACTAGAGTATTTACACTATTTTATAGTTCTCAGACCATGCTGCCTGTGACAAGAACACAGATGATAAAGAGAGGAGGATCCACATAAGGCCTCTATGATACTTCAGCTTAATGTATATAATGATTGCAAGACAGGCCGATCCCATTTTATACTCTTATTTTCTATATTAAATGAGGTTCTATTTTGAAATCCAAAATTGTACAAGTTTAAAAAAGAAAAACATGTGCTACTGAACTGCAGAGCAACAAACAATGCAACTTACATAACAAAAAGATGTTATCTCACACTGAAGGGCAATGCTCTTCATTCAAGAGGAAGACAAATGATTATTCTTCAGCAATGAGTTTGGAGACTACATTAAAAGACAAATCAATGTGGCAGCTGAACACTTTAGACATAATGACTTCCATTTCTTTACATCTGTAAGCAATGAAACATATCCAGTACTTCTTCCAGATTCAGTACATTCTCTCCTCCTGCTGATAATTTTGATATATACAGTATATATATATATATATATATATATATATATATACATATTTACAATATTTTCATTTCTTCTAAAACCAACTGTTTTGAGGATTAAGTTTTTTTTTTTTTTTTTTGCTTTTCTGCAATATAATAACATTTGCTTGCAATGTGTTGTCACATTTATGCACAGACCATATTAAAATGGTCCCAACAAGGTGATGTATTAGAAAAAAAGGTATTTTACAGAGGTAATATTTTTTTTTAATAATGTAATTTCGTATTATAGTACTACACACTACAAGGGTGGTAGGAAATTTATATACTTGCCAACAGTGAGGTTAGTTTAACTTTTTTAATCAGACTGTACTCTCATAAACTGAATTCCTGTATCGTGGATCAAATATGAATGTTATTTGTGTATTTATTTATTTAGCAGGTTGGTGAATTGTATCTCAAAGTCCCTTTAATACAACTTACCTAGTTACTTATAAAAAAGATTAAGCAATTTAACAAATACCAGAAATTATCCAATGACTGGTCATTACATTCAAAAACGTGTATGCTGATTGGTCAGCCCAACCCACATGCCTGTTGCAAAATTGAGCATATACTGGTTTACCATCAAATGTGAAAATGACAACAACATAATCTGTTTATATCACTGACTTTGAAAAAATCACTTCCTGCATATTACGTATGTCAGAAAGTCAAAGTGTATTTAGCGACAAAATCACACTCGCAATTTCGACATTATGTTTTGCAGTCCATTACTGCAAATCACATGACTTAATGTTTTTTCAGGGGGGCAAGCCTTTCTGCAAATTATATATTCCAACTCTGAGATCACACTACAGCGGGGAAAAGTGCAATTTCCCAGTCCACACTGTACCGCGATCTCTAGTCAAAATGTCGATTACACATGTGCAAATGCACAGTGGCATTCATTGCACAGAACACTCACAGTCAATATATACATTCATGATCACTTCATTTGTATGTGTTAGGAGTACACAAAGTATTTTAATGGCAATAAAAATATACACAATGAAAATCAAGTACATTATGCAAAACTAAAGAAATGTACCTGATGTTCCTTGTATTTCTGCAGTGTCTGATTCAAAACACTGAACTGTCTGGATTTCAAACTATATTTAACAAAAAACAAAAAATGGAAACCTTCCTTTCTCAGTTGCTTCCTTTCCAAAGCACTGATGTACTGAGTAAGCCCTCGTGATGAAACCACAGCAACCTTGGGTAAACCTAGCATTACCTACACCCAGCCATGGGTGACTGCTGTAATAACAAACATACAGCCAGAAAAAAAACAAAATGTACAATAAAGCATGAGTACCAGTATAATGCAAAAACCTGACACAGCTAAATACAAGTAAATTCTTAGGATTGTTCTTGACAATCATGCTCTAGGGAATGCAGTCATTCAGGGAGGAACAAAAGCTGAAGTGATTCTTTTGATAGTTAAGTTACAAATTCAGAGCATCTGAATTTATACCAATGTTCCAGGTATATTCAAAGATAAATAGTATAGGAAGCAATGGTAGGGAGCTGGGGAAGGGTGTTAGGAACTGAGATTGATGTTATGGAACCTAGATGTAAACACCCTGAAACTGGTCCATAAGACAGGCCTTATGTATATAAGTGGACAACTAGGAAGAATAAGGATTTTAGAAACTGGAAACCAGGATGCCTGCTTGATTACATGGTACCGATGAAGCCTCCTACCTGCTTCGTAGTAAATTAGTACATATGCAGTTCTACATTGTTTGAGTTTTTTTTTCTGACAGATTGGGAAGACGTATTAAAGTACAGGTATACTTATACCTTTTCCAGCTGCAAACCTGCTTTGTTTATTTAATTAGGTTAGAGATGATGTTAACATTTCTAGAGCATTTAAGTATCTGTATTACTTGTAGTTATGGATATTGCCTACACCCTGCAATGGTATATTGCCTGAATATGCCACATGAATAAAACGATATCCTGAATGAAATATCATCCATATAAAATTTAAACTTCATACACATTACACACATCACAAATAGCCATGCAGTAAATAAAATGAAAAACATGCAAGTGCAATGCAATGGTGTAATAATCTGCATAATAAACTCCCTCTCCACGTCAAGCAGAGTACTTCATTACCCTCTTTGAGAGGAACTTGGATGATTGGATGGGAAATAGAAAATACACCCCTGGGATTCCACCTGTGTCCCTGCTGGAACGGGGCATCAGGTGCTGACTTGTGGGCACAGGGGCTAATGTATTGGCTAGGCTTATAAGGGCCTCAGAGCCAGTAGCCTAGTAACTTGCTATGATCCCGACAGTGGTATTTAACATAAGAGTGGAGCATAGTAACAGTCACGCCGCTTTTGCTTTTGCATGCATGCTGATGTGCATAAACTACATCAGGTAATAGTATGAAAACTATATGCTCCATCACAGAATAAAACAAGCTACATTGTATGTTGTGTTTACACTTTTGTACAGAGACAAGGCCCTGATATTTACAATGCATGTTTGGGATACCAACAATAAATATTACAACCAGTATGCTCTATTGTTGGACTGAACAGTTTTGGAAATTCAGGGAGTCAACAATTCCTTCTCTGAAAATTTTGCAACCTCAAACGTAGGATAATTTAACACCATGTGCATGAGGGTTATTACCACTAACATAGTGCATAGCATGACATCAATTTGCTCCTGTTGTATTTATACTGTATGATTTAATAAACTTTGGGCAATGACCATTTGTTGGTCTATTTCAAATAGTGAATATTCTGAAGTTTTGCTGAAGGGGGCAGGCATATCCAAAAGTGCCTACAATAGGACTCAAGTAAAAAAAAAAAATACTGTCAAAAATTAGGGCATCCCATTCACACCAGCTGTACATGTTACATGCCCTGTAAGGTCAAACTAAAAGGGTCTATGTCAAATAAACGAATGCTTGAAATGTCGATCGTCATACGGTCGAGATCATATGATCGATGTTTCAGGTGTTCGAAAGTTGACTTTAACGGCACTGAACGGTACAGAATGGGAGAATTTCCCTTTTCTGCACTGGTGTGGTCTCAGAGTTGTTATATTTAAGTAGGGGGGGGTGCAGGACGGCTTACCTCCCTGCTTGCACTGTTAAGGTATGTTTTTCTTTTTCTTTCTTTTTCTTTTATTATATATTCGAACTTTCAAATATCGACCATATGGTCTCGAACATATGGTATTCGACATTTTGACAGTTTGAATATATAACATAGACCCAACTAAAATACCCCTACATCTATTCTAGCAAAAAATGATACTACACCTAAGGCTGTCCAATAGAAAGTATTTTTACAGGGGTTATATGATACTTGCATCCCTGTTCCCTTAAAATTCATGGTTACAGAGCAGTGGGGGAAGCATGCAATTCTAAACACTGTGTTAATCTTGAATAATACCATTTGTTTCAACACAAAAGTAATTTCAGCACTTCGGCTGTGAAGCACTTAGAATGAATTCCGGAAAACCACTTTAAATCTATTCTGCAATCAGGCATGTCATTTAAGCACCTCTTCCATTACAGTGTGTCAGACTGCTTTTGCAGTAACGACTTGGGTATTTCATTATTCATTATTTTATTTTATTTTATTTTTTTCAGCCTTCAGGATTTGCAGTTTGAGTTTCCTTGTTGGGATTACATGAAGCTGATGTTGATGAAGCAGGAACACAAGTTATAACAATTAGATCATTCTGTTGTCTGTAAGCTGAAATCGGTGCCTGAAAATGTTCCTGTAAATAGAATGGTTAGAGCTGTCATAAGCCTATCAGACACCACGGAAAAATGTTGGAGCTATTTCTCATTACTGAGTTATGATCTAACATGTTCTGTTACACTAAATTTTATTTCTACTACATGTAACAGTCACAATTGTTTGAAAACATCATTATCATCCAGGACAGACTGAAGCAACTTGTGCTGTCTCTTCCTTTGCACATTTGCTAAACAAGAGAAGAGAGAGAGAGAGAGACAGAGAGATGTTCATATTTGAGTGAATTTGCAGGGCTGCCACTGTACACTACAATAATAAGAGCTTCTTTGGGTTTTATCAACAGCTTCCTATTGTGGATGTTTTGGTTGCTACATCTGGCAGTAAGCAGAGAGGATTAAAGCTTTGAACTATTAATAAACTTCTTCCTGTAGTCCACCTTTGATACCTTCAGAATTATTTTATGTACTGTGTCACTCTGACAAAGTTCTTTAACTAGATAGTGCACTAGAGGCAAATGGGAAAACAGGGCGAAGTTCCTTAGAGGCCTACTTGACTACATGTCTATTAACTACTTGCTTGCCTTATTGTCTGAAGATGCAAAGAAATAACCACAGGTTTTAGGAATTTTAATGAAATAGTATCCTGAGAGGAAAATTAAAAACTTTCAAATAGAGGAATACGTTTT
Organism: Protopterus annectens; assembly: GCF_019279795.1. Taxonomy (NCBI): domain Eukaryota; kingdom Metazoa; phylum Chordata; order Ceratodontiformes; family Protopteridae; genus Protopterus; species Protopterus annectens. Next base: position 579,239,839 of record NC_056737.1, read on the forward strand.
TCATCTTGAGACCTTTTGATGGATCTAAAACAAAAACTGACCAGACTAATAATATAGTGTATAGTTCTGAAGGTTAACAAGCACAGCTAGTGCAAGCTGAAAGGGAGGTTTCATTTGACATGAAGACATCATGAATCTGGGAATGTTTTTTTTCTTTCGCTGTGGCAAATGTGCTTAATATTTCCCATTGATATTTCCCATACTCTCCCGGTGAGGTAACCTATTCTGTATGCTTTGAAAACAAAGACCAGGAATTTCTACTTAACTTGCATATTACACAATGAGTGCCATTATATGGGATGTAGCCATGAGCAGGCATATAGCAGTAGCACTACTGAGCAACAAGGAAAACAGTTCAGGAACAGGCATATGCAAATGACCTTATAATGAAATGCAAATTAAAGTATGCAATCTAATGAGTCTCTAATGAGATGCAAATGAGTGCCTCTGAATGCAGGATGTAATACATAAACACACAGAAAAGTAGGAGTGAGTGCAATAAGTTACATATCTGTATAAGATCAAAAAGCACTCAGGAATTTATGGACACGCAAGAAGCAAAGATGCTAGAGAAAGCAGCAGTACCTATTGTCCATCAGTGCTGTTACCATTTCCTCTGTCTGGTAACATAACATGGTCCTGAAATCATATCACCTATCGCCAGCTAATTGAGGAGATATTCAGATACAAGTGTTCAGTGGACAGATATTATACAGGCATTGGTTGACATTTATTACCAGTCAGGTGTGACCTGTCTATATCTTACTTTAGGCTTTGCTGCTGTACTCACATTCAGTAAGCTTATTAACCTGGTACATCTCACTCTGAGAAAGATTTGGGTTGACCACTCCCAGAACCTATATCTAACCTCTGAGTTATGACACATGTGCCCTCATCATCTCCCTTCAAGGACACTAGAAAATCCTCTGCATCAGTTAGTCTTGAATATGAAGGGGTCAACTTCCAGCCAACCTCTATGCCACAATATGAATATCTTATTGCAAGCCTCCCATATCATGTTGGTGACATGCCTCTGGCATTGCTGTGCTGTTCAATTCTACCCACAAACATCACTGGAAATGTGGAACAATGTCTCTCTGACATGCTACAGTTATTGCAGAAGAGCACCTGCCTCTCCCCAATGGGCAGCACTAATGGATACTGATCATTTTAAGTCTGGCTGAAGTTGTCCAACTCCTTCTGCCCACAATCACTTTAGAGCATGATGACATCTATGAAAAAAAGAAACATAGCTGTAGATTAGTGAGTGCCAAAAACAGACTTCTGCACGTACACAGCTGGGGTGGCTGCCACATAGAGGCCCAGAAGGATACACAGGGAAAAGGGTAGACTTCACCAACAGTGTGTTTAGAGGGCAAATGGAGGGGTCACAAGTGACAAAGGGTTAATAGGCTATGATGCTGAGGGTTATAAACTGAGAGGACTCCTTTAGGTATCTCCTTCGCATATTCACACAACACACCTTATTTTAGACATAAAGGAAAGCATAGGAATAAGCAACATTATAGTGGCCCACCTTCTCACAGTTACAGTATAGATATATAACCGCATACGTCATTTATAAGTTGTAAGGAGGGATGAGGCATTGTCTCACATGTGCAGCATGACAGATACATTTTCCCACAAAACTGCAGAAGAGTGTGCACCTCCTTAGGGTTAGGGTCCTTAGGGTCCTTAGGGTTAGGCATTTAAAATGTCTTCTTTTCTTCAAGGAACTTATTTCAAACTGCTGTGTGTTGTTACTGCTGCTTTTTCTTTTCTTTTTTATTTCTGTACAAGGCTTGGCATTTTAAATTGTAGCTGCAGCTATATACTTGTTTGCACAGCATACATTTCAATGGAGCTAGTTTCCATTGTTTGGCAGTTAAAATTGTAGCACATCTGTGTTAGCTGCAAATATATGGCAGTTTGTATAGCATGTATTCAAATTAGGATAATTTTCATGAATGTCTATGAATTTCTACATTTTGGTGTAGAATATGCATGACATAATGCTTAGCAAAGTTCCACCACATGCTGCCAAAATGCTGTGAATGATGAACTGTGCATAATGCATGTGTGAGTGTATGAAAATCACTCTTTGAGGCAGCTCTGCTAACAATTCACAAATCATATTTCAGCTTGATTCATGGGATACTGTTTTGTTTTACATAATATTCTTGGCAATATCCATAGAAAGCACTTGCCCAGTGTACTAAAAAATATATTCATGGACTCTGACCTACAAAGCCAGTTCAGGTAGCAGTTGCTAGACCTTTTATGTGGTTATTTCAGAAGGCAGATGCAATGTTTGACCAGGTCAAGCTTTTACATGAGGCTAATGGCATCCCTGGGACCTGAAAGAAATTCAGAAATTGGTAAGATTACCTCCAGTGTTACAGCCCTTACCATCTATAGCTATGCAAAGCAGAGGTTGAGTTGTAACACCTTTAAGGATATAGCAAGTATTTGGTATTGATTCTATTTTTCAAACTGTAATTTAAATTTTTTCAACCACTGAGATCAATGTTCCCTAATAAAAGGCTTTTGCTATCTTGCATTTATATGGTGGGTTCTGACTTATTGCAAGACTGTGGATGTATTTTAAGGTTTCTGCTATATTGCAGTTAACTGTAGGGCTATGGCTTACTTGTGAGACTGTGGGCACATTTCCAGCTTCTGCTAGCCTTTACATGCATGTGAAACTGTAGTAGTGCAGTGATGAAAGTGTATCAGTAACAATGCTTAATTTCAAGACTCACATGTGTGAGCTCCCGAAGTGAGTGCTTATAATACTAACAAAATCACTGTGACTTGGAGAATTCTTTCCATTTTTTTCTGAGGAATGAAGATCATAAAATTAGTAAATGTGTTTTAACATATATATATATCTATATCTCTCTTTGTATATCTATAGCTATCTATATATCTATATATCTATATCTATATATTTATATAGCTATATATCTATATATATATATATATATATATATATATATATATATATATATATATATATGGATCTACTTCACAATGCCTAAATTTTAGAATGCCGACAACCATATGGCCGACACCATATGACCGACATCTGAAATCTCGACATTGTAAGTAGACCATATAAAAGGAAAATAAAATTTCCTTTCAACTGCTACACACCCCTGCACCCCCCGTAACTTTAATATACCAACTCCCAGCTCACACTACAGTGCAGGAATGGAAATCTTTCCATTCCACACTATAGTGAGATGCCGGTTCTGCATTGTCAGCATACCGAATGTCGATCATATGGTGTCGGCATTCTGGAGTGTCGGTAATGTCAGGTAGACCCATATATATATATATATATATATATATATAAATCCACAACGTAAGCTAGTACTGAGGAAATGTAGTTTTCCAGCCTTAAGCACAGTACACACTTTCCTCATTGTAGAAAAATGCAACAAAAGGGGAACTAATAGTAAAGGAATGATTGCTCTCTATCTCAGCAATAGAATTCTAAAAGACCATTGTCATGTTTTTATATAAGATCCATGTCAAAGATCACTTTACATTCATTAAAAATACAAAAGCAGGATTTGAGCCAGTATTGATTGTTTAAAACATGGCTTATTATGTTAAAAGAGAAATCCCGGGTTATATATAAACAAATTTCCATTTACATAACCTTTAAAATGAACTTTAAAAATTATGATCAGTAACCTTACTAAAACACTAATATCAGAATATATATGTACATACATACATATTTCAAAAATATATCTTTAATTTCAAATAAAAACAACTTTTTCAGTAACCTGGAGGATTACTAATATTAGAAATAGACTGTTAAATGTTAAATAGGAGGACTGCACAACTTGGATACAGTAAATGATACTTATAGATTATTCTGGCATTTTCTCCTTTATGGTTCATCACAGTTACAATGCTAACTGATAGGACCAGCCTTTCTGAATGGACAAAAGAGTCAAGAGTACATCTTTAATCTTTGTTTTACTATTGACACAATGGATAATATATAGAAATCTGCCATAGTCAAACCACTGCTCAAATAAAAATAACCCACACTCCTTTCCCCCATCAACTCATTAACATCCTCCCAACCCTCTGCAAAATCTTTCAGAAAATGTTCTACCTTCAACTCAAAGAATTTATTACTAAATACCACTTTCACTCACAAAAACAACATTGCTTCTGGTCATGGTGGAGCATGGCTACTGCCTTCTTGTCTTTGACTGAAGAAATTCCCTTGTCACTGGACAAAGGCGTATTCTCTGGTACAGTTTTTATAAACCTCACCTGGCCCTTTGACTTAGTCTATCTTTTCCTCTCTTATAATCAACCTTTCATAACTAGTCATTAGCCTTGATGCTATCCCTTGGTTCCAAAATTATCTGACCATCCAACATTTCTCAGTGAACTTTAACTCCAGTACAAGTCTCTCCCCTACACAAGGACCTATTTTTGCCCCCCTTCTGTTCTCTGTATACATCAATATACTTCTATTCAATCTTTCTTACTTTCCTCTCCTCCTGTACTCAGATGACCTGGTCATCTACCACTCTAACCACTCCCTAACTACCTTACAACAAGATATACAGTCTGATTTCAATCACCTTAGTGAATGGATTACTACTAATCACCTCATACCAAACTAAAATCTACAGTTTTTTTGGTACTAAGCAAAAACTCAACAGATCCAAAAATTTTTAAAAATCTACGATCACAAAAACCATCCCTTAGGCATACCTCCTATTTCAAATATCTCAGTCACAGGTTAGAACTCTTATTCAACTTCCACCTGCATCTTGATTGTGTACATAAAAAAATTAATTCCCTACTCTTCTGGACACAAAAAATATCCCATTTCCTCTCACATTCCACTTGATGTGCAATAGTGAAAGGACTCCTACTCCCTCAACTCAATTGAAGCCTTCCTCTTATATCAGTAACCTCTATTAAAAACTTCACCACTAATCAAATACTAGAAAACAAAATATATACCCCGGAATCACTATACTTCTGTGCAGGACTAGCTTAGTTCTGCATGGAAGTGGCTGTTTAGGAGCAGGATGGCAGCGTGCCAGGCATATTAATGAAGGCACACTGCCTGAGCTCCTAAATGGACATGGAGCATTTACGAGTGCAGGGGGCATGTCTGAGAGCAGAGCTCTCAGAATATACATGCCCCTGCAATCAAGAACAGCAGTTTAGGACTAAGAATGAGTGAGACCACTCATTGGTGTTCGCATACCCCCAAGTTTATAAGAGCAATAGTTAAAATATGAAATATAATGAAACAGATAAAATTTAACCGTACGTGCGCGGGTTTGCCCATCGCTTAGCTACATGCATTGCAGCTAAAAATCAAGATACATGCAAATGAAGCAGTAATGCAATAGTGTAGTGGGCAGAGCATTCGCCTTACGAGCAGTAATTCACGGTTTGAGTCTCACTCCAGTACATTCCATTTTCCATGTCAAATCACTTTATGACCAACATTTTTTGTTAAATAATCTACTAAATAACATATATTTATGAACTGGAGCACCATATTAAATGCAGATGTGAGGTGTCACTTTCATAATATTGCAAAATCCACAGATAATCACAAGTGCCCCATAAAATATATCTATACATGAATCGGGGATATAAATTGAAGGTAGGGACAACAAAAAAAAAAGTGAAGAGCAAAAAAAAAATAAAAAAAGGTCTTTAATGCAGAACAGAGTTCCACATTAAAACATTAAAGAACATTAGATCTGCACTAAACACAGAGCTTCTCATGTTTAATGCAGAACATTGCAGTTCCGCATTCAACAGAAGTAGCTCTGTGTTTAGCGATTTTTGATTAGCCCGTATACCGGCATACGGGCCAATCAAAAATAGCTAAACACGGAGCTACTTCTGTTTAATGTGGAACACAAGAAGCTCCATGTTTAGCGATTTTTGATTGGCCTGTATGCCAGGTATACTGGCCAATCAAAAAAAAAAAAAACAAAGCGGAGGCTGGCCGGGATTTAAACCGGCAGGGTGGGACTCGGGATCAGGCTGCTGATCTCGGGACAGTCCCGCCCAAATAGGGACGTCTGGCAACCCTGGTAATGAATGATAAATCCATAGAGTTTCCAAATCCACCACCTTCCCAAGAACCATTTTACATTACTGTCTAAATTAGTGCGGGGGTAAGCAGGAGTAAGCACTATTAAGCAAGAGTAAGCATATTTAAGCAGTAGTAAGCGGGTTTAAGCCTGTTTGCGTTGGGGTAAGCAATGCGCACACAGGTTAAACAATATTGAAGCTAACTGCTTGTAAGCATATTTAACCGAAGGTTAACATTGCTTACCTTCGCACAAACCTGTGCAAACCTGCTTACAATTGCTTAAAAGTGCCTTAATCACTCTGTATGCAACAGCCGGTGTTCTGGCCAGAAACAAAATAAACAGCCTTTGCAGGTCGTGAATTCAGAACCCTGCATACTATAGTTACAGTAGTTAATCACTAAGCCATCACAGCAATACATAAGAATGAGGTATCACCAAACAGATCCTCACTATAGGAAAATCAAACTGAACATGTGAAAGGAATTTATATACAGTTTTATGCTGTATAACCTACTACATAACATAAAAATGTTAACTGGAGTACTGCATTAAGCCCAGATGTGAGGTGTCATTGTAATATATTGTTGAAATCCCCTAATAAACACAAGGATCCCATACAGTGTACGTACACATGAATCATGGATACCAAATGCATATATAACTTTTAATGAATAATAAATCAATGTCAAAAAGCAAATAGTATGCAAATTAAAAATTAAGCAATGCTAAGCATTGCACAGCCCAGCTTACTAGGTGTAAGCAATGTGTAGGCCAGCTAAATCAGTGTGCCCATTGGTATACCCCTTTAAGCAATGCCAGCTGGTAAGCAGGTTTGCCCATAGCTTAGCATTTTCAAAACCATCCAATCATGGCAAAGTGTGGGAAATCAGCCCTATTTAAACCCACCATGCAGGAATACATCTCATAACTGGTTGCAACTTCCTCCTGTAGACACTATGACTGGTATGGGAGAGTGTGCGCTTTCAGGCACAGCGCTGGGGCATCCAGGAGTCCAGAATCATGGCAAGACTCCTTGTGAAAGACCATGACCAGAGACTGATGCAGGGCCAGTACAAGGGTTCCCAATACAAAGTGGAAGTCTGGGACCATCTTGCCCATGACCTCCCCAATGTCAATGGCATACCCTGAACTGATGAACAGGTCAGGCATCACTATGCCGACCTGAAGCGGAGAAAGGGGCATCTCCTGGATCAGTGATTTTCCAAGAGGCTAAGAGGACAGGGGATGTCCGAGCCGTGCATATCATTCCACTACCTTTTTAATAATTGCCAGCTCATGTATATTATGAATAGGTATGGCTAAATATTCTTCTTATGTCTTTCACAGTGGCAGATGAGCGGGCTACGAACCAGGAAGACCATGCCTATAGATTGCAGCAGTTGAGGCGTGAGGCAGGTTAGTAATACTCTTGCATGTACTGTCATAGGAAATAAATCTAAAAATAGTAGTAAGTTAATTGCCTGTATAAAACCTGTATTGTTTAAGGCATGTAATGCATACACCAGAGAATACGGCAGGAAGAGTCTCATATATGTTGTATGTAAATAAAAGCATAATAGCCTGACAATAAAGGTCTAACTGCTGGACTGCATGTGTTTACTCTGGTATCATATGGTAATGTAGAGTTGCAATCTCTTAAATGTACTGTTGTATTAAGCACTGTTAACCACACTGTGCTACATAAATAAAATGTGTAGGAATGTCTGTATATGACTGTTGTAATCCCAAGAGGTCATATAGTACAACTGAGAGAGACTTAGACAGAAAACAGTGAAAAGGCAGACAACATAATCCAAATAGCATACTCAACTGAGATGTGAACTGCTGTATTTTTAGCACACACAGCCATGGTTCGAATCCTGGGAGTGGTAGTAGGCTGTATGCAGACTCATACCCCACAACTGTATAGATATGTTCAGAATGTCCAGTAAATTGGCCCATATCTGCTGCTTGTCACCCTGTCCCCCTGGCAAATCAGTGGGATGATCCCAGATGTTTAGGCAGCAAATAAGAAATATAACTGTTTGTCAGACATCTATAACAACAAACCTGTCAGTCTAGCAACCCCCAAAATGTTATGAGAGTAATAAGTCAAGTATGTCCCATCTCCACCCCCATGTTGTCAAGCTGTGACCAGAGTGTGTGCAGTAACAGAGTGAGACGTATGTGCATAATACTAATGTGGAATCTGGTAATATGTGTGGCAACATTCAGGTAGTGCTAACAAACATTGCCCCCACAGGTCCGTCAGATATGAAAACTGTGACTAGAAATAAAATATTGAAATCCTGTACTGGTACTGTTTACTCTGGTATTGTTTGGCATTATTAGTGTTGCAGTTGCTCTGAATAATAAAGTATTACTCATCACTGTCACCCACACTGTGCTACATAATAAAACTGTCTAGGAAATCCTGTATAACAGTGTTGTTATTACAAGGTCAGATTGTAAAACCACAGGAGAATTATAGACAGAAATCAGACAAGAGATAAAGAGCAATATCTATTTAGCACACTCAACTGTGATGAACACTGTTTTATTTTTAGCAGACAGAGCCATGGTTCGAATCCTGGGAGTGGTAGTAAGCTGTATGCAGAATCATACCCCACAAGTGTACATAATTGTCCAGAATGTCCAGTTAATTGGCCTATATCTGCTGGCTGTTGCCCTGTCCCCCTGGCATATCAGTGTGCTAATCTCTGACATGTAGGCAGCATTTCATGTCATATAACTGACTGTCAGGCCTGTACATATTTGGAAAATGTCAATTAAAACAAACCTGTCATTGTACAATTCACCAAAGGTTTAATAGGGCAATAGTCAAAATATGTCTCGGTTCACCTGCATGTGGTCAAGACATACCCAGAGTGTGTGCAATAAGAGATGGACAGGTATGTGCATAACATCAACCTGGAATATGGGAATATGTGTAGAAATAGTTAGGTAGTGTTAACAAACAATACCTCCACAGGTATACCATGTAAGAGGTGTATACTGCAGTTAAAACTCAGTTCATGTATATAGTTGTCTACATCCATACCACTGTCCAACCTAAGGCCATAGGGTAGTGTATTAATACCTGTACGGTACAGATCACAGAACTGATTAGGAAAGTAATGAGAACTACAGGAACATACTAGCTGTTAATTGTCATCTATCCCCCCCCCCCCCCACCATATCTGCAACAATAAACTAAATACACAACTCAGTTGGTATGTGCTGCATTAAATCTACTGTTGGGACATATGTCCTATTGTTTGCTAAATATTTAAATTTGTCTCTATGCATGTGCCATGTTGAAATATTCCCACATTGGTGGTATGCTGCCATCGATGTACCTGCATGCTCTTGTAAAGGCCACTGTGGTTCCATATATGAATGTGTTCTGTTTGCTGTGCAACTGTTCCATATCTGGTGTTTCAGGTTAATGGGAATATCTTTGCATGCTGTTTATACCTAATCCTGGAATGTGTTGACTATTACTAACTCACAAATGTTGTAAAATAGAAACACCATAGCACGTTTCGGAAGGCCGGTCCCAGTGGGCCCACCTGCCCCACCTCAGCTGGCCTTGGCACCTGGCACCAGCATGTCTGAGGCCCACCCCAGGACTTCCTAGTCCACTGGTCCTGCACCACCTTCAGGTGGAACCAACTCAGGGGATGGGGCTCACCACCCCCAGGAGCGGGCGTGGACAGGACACTGTCACCCTTTGCCAGGTCCGGGGTGTGGTGCGTAGCGAGCTCCACAGAGAGTTTGGAGACCTGCTACGCCAGCTTGAGGGCCACGTGTTGCAACTAGAGGGTCAGCCTAGCCCTCCTACTCAGCCCCCAGCACAGCCACCTTCGGGGCTGTGAAGGTCCAGTGGTGACTGCCCATGGGTGGGGACCTCAGTCTCACTGTTTCCACTAGGGGTCTCATGGGCTACCGATTTCCAAACAACCCTCCCCATCAAGGTGTTTACCCCCCACATGTGTCATATACCACCCCTGCATGCTGTCTTGTCTGTCTTGTCTGTTATCCTACCCAATCTACCTCCCCAAATATACCTACTATCCCACCCCAACATCCACCTCTCACCTGAAAAAAAAGGGCAATCTATTCCCCCCAAAAAATCTTGCCCCATACATAGCTGTCCATTTCGCACACATTTCCACTAGACACATGTAATTTGGTCTAATTGGCTTCACAACATATTACTGTTGTCCTCACCCATTTCTCAGGGGTTTAAGTGTTCTAATCTACCTCCAAATTCAGTGTATATGCACAGCTGTTGCTGCAGAAGAAATGGGCAGCTATGGACCTCCCTACACCTGTCCTACACATCCCCAGCTATTTTCCCTACCCTCTTTCTGCCCCCCCTTCACCACTTTCCTATCAACATTTCTTTTAAAGAAATTAGTGTGGGGGTAAGTGGGAGTAAGCACTTTTAAGCAGCAGTAAGCAGGTTTAACCTTGTTTGCATGGGGGTAAGCAATGCCTACACAGGTTAAGCAATTGAGAAGCTAAATCAGTATAAGAAACTGTAACCGGAAGTTAAAGTGCTTACCTCCACACAAACCAGCAAAACCCATTTACAACTGCTTAAAAGGGCCTTAATCACTCTGTATCCAATGGCCCTTGTTCTGCCCAGCAACAAAATAAACAGCCTTGCAGATCTTAAACCCAGGACCCTGTACACAATAGTCACAACAACCACTACGCCATGACAGTTGTTTTCCCAATATATCTGTCAGTAGACATATTGAATAGTATTGAACAATTGCTGTGACTTCTACAATTGTGGACTACTTGTTAGTGATATTACTGTTGCATCACATATGTTGCTATATCTTAATATACACATATCAGATACATATGGTGTGATACATCTGGGAAGGTATACACAACAGTAATGTTTACACATGACAAGGATATGGATATATACATATGCATATGTAGATATATGTCTATATGCACACACACACACACATATATATATATATATATATATATATATATATATATATATATATTCATATATATGTATTTATACACATCTGTATAGTGCATCATATATATGGCCATTTATAGATCTGTGTGTGTGTGTGTACATCATATATGTACAGATATACCTATTTATGACGATATATATGTAGATATCTATAACTATATGTGCATATATATCTAAACAGATATACCTGTTTATGTCAATATATATGTAGATATCCATAACTATATGTGCATATCTATATATATATATATATATATATATATATATATATATATATATATATATATATATACATATATATGTATCCATATATGTATTGAAATATGTATATGTCTATATATCTATATAGATATATGTATATATACATATGTATATATATATATATATATATATATATATATATATATATATATATATATATATATATATATATATATATATATATATATATATATATATATATATATATATATATATATATATATATATATATATATATATATATATATATATATATATATATACATATACACATATATGTTTACCATATTTCCAGAACATGGAGTGGAGTCCTACCTCAGCACCAATAGTCTCAACCTCTTAGTGCAAGAGGATGTCATGTATGTATTGCAGGCATATATGTAGACTGTTGCTACTGTAACAGGGGTTGTCTTAACAGACATGTTGTGTGTGCCAGGTCACATCTGCTGTTGACATGTACGCCATCTGCTACTGACAGACATCCTAAGGACATCGTAATACAGTACCACTGATAGCACAGTAATGATCCTGTGGACTACCATGTCATGTAAGCATTGCAGGATGTGTAGCATTATAACTACTACACAGAATTTTGATCATCCTGCCCTAAAGTTTAAGTTTGTCCCTAGGTTTATTGCCACCTGTTTGTTTGTTTGTGTCTTTTGGCTTTTCCCGGTTAGGGGTCACCACAGCGGAACTCCGGTCCACTAATGATTGGCAGTAGATGTTCATGTGCTGGCTTGCCGGGCCTAACGCACAACCTTCAATGAAGGAACGCCCATTCATGCATGTCGACACACAGAAGACGCTCTAACTGAGAATCGAGCGGACAACGTCTAACTGTGAGGCGACAACGCTACCGCAGCCCCACCACTTGCCTCTTGTGATTGTTGTACCTGTTTTTACGTAGGTACACGAAGGCTAAGAGACAGGATTTATAACCACCTGTATGATATTAAGAACCAGAATCAACAAAATGCATTAGCTAAACATATAGTTAATTTCAATACTCATAAATTTAGCTTTAGAGTCTTACAATTAGTGCCTATTAATATGAGAGGGGGCAACTTAAATAGTCAATTAGAACTGGTGGAAGTCAAATGGATTTTTAGACTTCGTGCTCACATTTTTCCAGGACTTAATAATCATGTTAGCTTAAAATCAGCCCTGGAAGCATGCCCTCTGAAACGAAATGTAACAATATTGAATGGAACAATTAAATAGAAGAAAATGTGAAGTAGTTGGCCATAGTGGAATTAAAATAACACTATAAAATAAACAACATCAATACAGAATAGATCATATTATTTCCATAATTAGTGTATAGATTCCCCTATTGTTGTTTTTGTTATTATTTTATTTTTATTTTATTTTGTGTTTATTTATTTATATGATGCACATCTATATTTTAATCCTACACTTATATATATCGATTCATGTTCTATGTTCTTGACAATGTTGCTTTTTATATGTATGCATTTATGCACATGCTTTCCCTGTTTGTTTAACATGAAATGCATTTTATATTTTCAGATTTTCAGTTAGCATTTGTTTCATTACTTAAAGGGTTAATCAATTAATTAATTAAATCTTTTTGTACAAACCTTATTGGTTAATACCATTTTAAACTTGTTTAAATTAAACTAATTGTTTTTTTTGCTTTTTGAGATCTGATGAAGCATGTTTTTACATGTGAAAGTGCTTATCCATTGATTGTATAATAAATCCGACTATATTTTTAAGCCTGGTGGTCCTGCCTTGTATTTCGTTTTGGAATCCTGTGGACTACAACAGAGATATGACCAATATATGTGGACAGTCTGGCACTCTCTGTTTGGTCCAGAGGTATACACAGATCCCCTTCAAGTGAGCCATGTGGACCAAGCCTGACAATGTGGATGTTAACAGCCATGTACATGGGTATATCACGTAAATACTGGGCAACATATGCCCACACAGTTTATGTATTTACACACACCTGTCCTGACGCATAATAACTGGTGGTGCAGAGGTCATATGGCCACATACTATCCAGTAGTTAGTGACATACATCTGTACAGAATCCTACTGCTTTGACGGAAATACACAACAGTTTTGGTCAGCTAGCAGCAGTACGTCTTGCAAATATCCGGAATAACATCACACTGGGTAATTACACTAAGCTGCTAGGCATGTAACAAAGCACTATGCAAACTACAGGCAGACTGCCACAACACTGGCCTACTTTTGTATGGGCGAGTACACATGCACCTGCAAATATAGCAGGCTCTACAGGCATGTCACAGCATAGAGTAACAGACACCTGTGAGAAAGTGCATACCCACAACCAATGTGGACACAGCCACAGACACATATGGTACGCAAGCTAAATATGACACAACATGGACTGTCTGATAAACACCATCCTCATATGTTCCACTCACACACTAACCCTATATAAACTGGGTCACGACACAGTGTGGTCCAATGCCTGTCTGTGGTATGGGACACATGTGTGTTTGGCCCTACAAAATGTGAGCCGATAGCGTACCATGCACTGGAGCAGCATCTAACATCCGATAGAACAGGACCAAGAACAATTACATCTACCACAGTCTGTACACAGGCCAAGGTACATATTAACAATACACATACTGTCGACAATCACCATAAGTACACAGACCCCACTACTTTACACACTACCGCAGAATGTCCAGGTTATGTCCTCAGAAATAACCCCTACTATACATAACATGTCTAGCAGTCTGATATCTGACTGGTTTGTTATCAGGTATGATGTTCATAAATAATGGTGTACAGAACATATGTACCTCTTACTGCATGACATATGTACAAACGCTGACAGACTTGTGGCTGGAGCCACACACACTTGGCCAATATTGGCATCTTGCTGTGATACCCTCATGCACATACTGTTGTAACAGGGTTTATTGTGACATATGTCCTATGAGGGTTATGAAGTCAGTAACTCTCATGGCTGTCACCATGTACTGACTGCAATCCTCAGACTATGCTTCTGCAGTTCTAAGATAGGTGATCTGTGAGTAACACAAGAAACATAAGACTCCAAACACTGACCAGTCTGCAGATAACCCTACAGGTGGGAGTTTCCTCAAACACATAACACTGTCATGACAGGTATTAAATCATGTAGGCCAGCCATATCCACACAAACCCTGTTAAACCAACATTACCCCAAATGCAGAACAGCAACACTTACATTCTGTAGTCATGTCTGGCACATCCCCCTCCTGTTTGTTGGCCTGTCTCCACTGTGTATGCTGTTAGAGGTATATCCCAATACCATCTGTGATGCTGTTTGCCAAACACAGACATGAGGTCCTGCTCACAGTGAATGAAAAGGCCCAACACCCACATGATGTTCCTAGGTATAGGAGTGTGTTTCCATGCAATTGGCTATGGGAATGTTACCACAGCTGTTCCACATGCAATCAGCTAGTTGGGGACTGCAATTTGTGCAGAGGTCATCAGTTGATCATGAGCATCACTTACAAAACACAAGCTGCTGCCTAAGCAAAGCAGGTGTACTTCTCCAAATCCATCAGAGAGGGAGTGAAAGAGACAGACAGAGACAAAGTAAGACAGGGAGGGGGTGGGAGAGTAAAACCTAAGCATGTTTGTATTATACACTTACCAGTGCAGGGTTTCAAACCCCTGCCTGACTATATATTGTTATCAAATGTCTATGCATTATTGCATGCGCCACAGAGCTTACATGTTGGAAAGCTGGCCAAAGGTATATCTAATGGCGAGTGACATCTGCAACAGTGATATAGGAGGGATAAGGTAGGTGTAGTACATGTGCCTGTCCACATGAACAAGTGTCAACGTCGACACAGCCACACTCTCTCAGAGACTCACGCATATTAACACAGTTGGCAGTGTCAGGATTAGACTTCCTAACTAGCTAGTTTGCCACAATACAGTAATATGCAGGTATCACATGCATCACAGGGGTTATAAGGATGAAATATGGGCAAAGGGTATGTGAAGGTGTCTGACATCAGAAAGCATGCATCAGTAGGTGAATGGGAGGTGTAGTGAGTGTGAATGGGGTCGAAATCATTATACTCCACACACACACAGACACCAGTTGCCAGAACTGACATGCATGGGTGCATTGCTTCACAGATGTGTAGTGGATGACTGTGCCAGAAGGCTCTATAAGGCTAAGTAAAGGGTATACCTTGGCATCAGACCACATGAAAATGGTCTGCAGTGTGGTTCAGGGGTGTAGTGTCTGGATTGGCCCACACAGGTGGGTATTGTACTCACCATCCAGTCATCTGGGTTACTATTGTGGGTGGCCAGTGCTGTGCAATGCTTGCCATGTATGTATTCTATAGTCCATGACATGGACGGTGTCTGGGATGTGCATACATCACACATGCTTGTTCTGTGACATGTGGAATTGTACCTGGGGTGTCTGGGGCATGGTGTGTACACAGAGTGTTATCATCAGAGGTGCCATTCCTGGCCTCATGTGGTGTTACCTGTCAATGGACACCAAGTTGACCCTGCACCTACATTAACAGCATGATACAGGTATTCCCTAGTGTCAGTGGCAGCTGTCCATAAAGGGCATGTGTTTAAGGCATGGTATGTCCTTTGTGAGTTACATTTAATGGCACTACAGTTGTTGCAGGCGTCCAGTGGGGAACATAGTGAAGGAGCACTGTATGCAATTATGCACCTATTGCAGTGATGGGACAGGGTGCCATGCCCTCTGTAGTCCGCTGCAATCACACCATGTTTGCTATCTGTGGGCAATATGCAGGGAACTACTAACAAAGTGGTTGTTGCCTAGCGTGTTTGTGTATGAGACATGGGTTGAGAGTGTTCTCTGGGTAATACAAGGGTTGCCTATATTGTTCGTCAGGCCTTGAGACACACACACACACACACACACACACACACACACACACACACACACACACACACACACACACACACACACAGTTGCCATGTTTGGGATTTTAAACTCCTACATAACGAGTACATCACACTACAGCATTACACAGTTATAGCATGCACCACATAGATTACTGGGCTACTCTTTCCCCAATGGTGTATTTCAATGTGAATGACATCAGCAGGCTTGCCAGAGGAGGGCATTGGAGGTTGTAGTGACTGTGAATGGCCTCAAAAGCATTGCTTCCTTCACAGACAAACAAATACACACACAGACATCCACACTTGCCATGTTTGGAAATAGAACCCCTACCTCACACTACAGCATTAAGCAGTTATTGGATGCACCACAGAGATTACTGAGCTACTTCTTTCCCAAAGGTGTATTTCAAAGTGAATGACATCAGCAGGCTTGCCAAAGATGGGCACTGGAGGTTTTAGTGACTGTGAATGGCCCCAAAAGCATTGCTCCCTACACAGACAAAAAAACAAACAGAAAAAACATCCACATTTGCCATGTCTTGGAATAGAACTCCTACCTAACTAGTTTATCACACTACAGCATTACCCCATTACAGGTTGCACCACGGAGATTACTAGTCTACTTCTTCCCCAAAGGTGTATTTCAAAGTGAATGACATCAGCAGGCTTGCCAAAGAAGGGCACTGGAGGTTGTAGTGACTGTGAATGGCCTCAAAAGCATTGCTCCCTACACAGACAAACACACACACACTTGTCATGTCTTGGGATAGAACTCCGACCTAACTAGTTTATCAAACTACAGTATAACACAGTTATAGGTCGCACCATGGAGATTACTGGGCAATGTTTTTCCCAGAGGTGTATTTCAACATGAATGACATCAGCAGGCTTGCCAAACAAGGGCACTAGAAGTTTTAGTGACTGTGAATGGCCTCAAAAGCATTGCTCCTTACACAGACAGAGAAACACACACACACACACTTGCCATGTCTGGGAATAGAACTCCTACCGAACTAGTATATCATACTATAGCATTAAGCAGTTACAGGACACATCACAGACATTATTGGACTACTCTTTTCCGAAAGGTGTATTTCAAAATGAATGACATCAGCAGCATGCCAAAGTAGGGCATTTGAAATTGTAGCGAGTGTGACTGGCCTAAAATGCATTGATCCCTACACAGACAAACAGACACAGTTGCCACACTTCGGATTAGAACTCCTATCTAACTAGATCTAACTAATACATCACACTACAGCATTACGCAGTTATAGGACATGCCATAGAGATTCCCCAAAGGTGTATTTCAAGGTGAAGGCATCAGCAGGCTTGCCATAGTAGGGCAATAGGGAGTGTGTGTGTATGGGCCATAACCCATTCATCTAGAGGCAGACACACCACACTCAGGCACACACAGGTTTATATCCCACAGGTATACAACAGCTAGATGACTACTGACTTGTACAGTCATGTTGCACAGTTAGCAGTAGCACCACAGACACTATAACGCTGACAGATTCCAGAGGCAAATATCTATGGTGATTGACATTTGCACATCATGTGATTTTAGCAAATTGGATGTGTGCTGGGTGGAACAGGCCTCATGATGGAAGGCTCTTTGTCATTGTCACTCTCTTCCACACATCTATGTATGTGTACTTTTGGCCTATTATAGTGTGTTGTCCTTGGATATATGTGTGTATTCTTATCTAATGTGTGTGCAAAGCATGAGCAGTGTGTACTGAGGAGTGTATGCACTAACATCTGTGATGGTCAGACACATATGGTCCACTGTTGTTGCCATACATGGGCTTCATTTCTTTAAGTGTATGAGCATGACCAGTATGACCTTTCAGTATTTTGTTGTCTGACACAGCCTTCATTTCTCTAAGTGTGGGAGCATGCCCAGTATGACCTTTTGTATTGAATGTGTGAATCCATTCCAGGTAGATTGTACTTCAGTGTAGACTTTTGTGTTCTAAACCTACAGCTAACAAACTGTTTCAGCAGGATATCTGTAGATCTGTTGACAATATGGGGTCAAAATGGGCAAAGGATAGTGGGTTACTGTAGGTAATTCTGTCTGTGCTGCTTCTGCTACATGGTCTTGGTGTTAGCAGAGATATTCAGACATATGTACTGTTATAATCTGTGATGTTTTATGTCATCAAGTACTGTCAGGTGGATATATTTACTTGCAGTGATGTCCTGGGGAACCCAGGGTGAATGCAGCTGTGTCCAGTATTGTGGTCAGCAGCCTACATATTCTTGCACACTCATGCCATTCTGGAAGGGAAGCTACAGACACTTGCTGCTGGGTCTGTGTAAATGGTTCAGCACCTTGGTACAGTGGTGGCAGAGGATCCCATGCTTGTCCATTCACTGATGTGACAGTATGGCCATATGCTGCTGTGGCCATACCTCACAGTTGTACAGATTCACACAGATTACCCAGAGGCAGGGATCATAATTCTGGACATTACCCCTACGCATTGTGGTTTACGATCAGGTTTGTAGCCACCAATTCTTGTGTTTGCAGCCAGGGATAGTATGTGCACATGACTGAGTTTCGGACTTCACACACTCCATGCCACCCATGCTTTCACCCCCCCTCCTCTATTATTCTATCCTGTTCCATACATTATGTGAACATTATCTGATATTTTCCCTATAGTTATCACCTCATCACAACAGTAATTTAGTGTTGGTCCACAGTTTATGCAGTAGGACATGGTGGACATGTTACTGTGATTTGTCCACATGGTCTTGCACTTGGGTTCTGTGGACTGTGTTATGTTGTTATTTGGGAGTCCATGACATAACATACATTGGCAGTACGGGTGAAACACAGGCCTTTGGCAGAGGACTGTAGGCCATTTGGTAGTGAAGAAGGCCAACTGTAGCAGAACATTGCATTCTGTCAGTCCTACAGTCCCAGACTATGATACACTATATTCCCCTGGGGTGACAGGGTAGATGTGCAAGTTGTTCATGCCAAAACTTTATGTCAGCATTTATCCAGTGGTGTGGATGCTGGCAGGGTGCTGCTTACAGCTAGGGACACACCTGCATGGGACACCTGCTCCGCATGCTGCTTTCTTTCACTATTGTCATACGCAGGTGAGGGTCATATTGCACTCATTCCCAACAGCAGGGATAAGACCGGAAGATACCTGTGGGTGGTGGTGGGGTGAGCTGGGTGCATGTGTGTTATGGACACTACTTGCATCTGACTCACAGATATGCATGGGGCATTCCACTTATGCTGGCTTGTGCAGGGACATCAGCTGTTTCGCAATACATCATTCCTATGACCTTTGTGGTCTGCCAATGTTTGGCCAGATGACATTGGTATTCCCTACTGCAAGCCCAGATAATGTGCTGCAAACCTGTATGTACAAATCCAAGGGTGTGTCCATTTGACAGTTACATATTATACACTGTCTGTCTGGGGTACTTCCCCCTTTGTACTGCTTGTATATCTGGGCCGACATTCATGCCATGTCCATTTTTCAGATGGTGACACATATTACTTCCAAACATTTACTATGGCTTATTGCTGGAATGTGTTATACTGGGAAGTATTGTGTTTGGCACTGCAGTTGTGAGAACTTGGCCCTGTCATCGGCAGTACTGAGCAATGGCCACCAGCACAAACCTCACCATGCATACATACTGACCACTCTCACACACTATACAACACACACCAACCTAACACACGCAGACCTGCATATTGTACACGTTACAATCTATCCTGCTACTTTGGCCAGCTCAGGTAATCTGTGCTCCACTGTTATTACACCTACACATGCATGTTACTACATGTCTACATAGGATTGGGGGGTACACCTATGTGTTACTATGTGTCTACATAGGACTGGGGGGCACACCTGACTGTTACTACATTTCCACATATGATTGGGGGTGCACACCTGACTGTTACTACATTTCTACATAGGAAGGGGGGGACACACCTGACTGTTACTACATTTGTACATAGGATTGGAGGGGGCACACCGGACTGTTACTACATCTCTACATAAGATTGGGGGGGTACACCTGACACTTGCACACATTTGCTATGGCTGTACCGGTATGTCAGGTACTCCATTTCATTCTGTATTCTAACCTATCATGCTGACTAGAGGCATATCAGTGTACTACAGGTCTGAGGTTTGATTGACCTACATTTCAGTTTCTGACTTCTTACCCTTCAGAACTAACATCCCACTGCCTGACCTGTTGTAGTCTGTCTGTGAAGGCCTGGGGGGATGTTACCCATAGCCATCAATCAGAGGCCTTAGCACAGACTTTGTTTGTGTTTGTCTACACCTGTCCTGCTGGCTGAGACAGTTGTTGGGTATGTGAGCCTCCCTGACTGGCATGTGTGTGTCATATGGACACATGTGGCCCAACACATTTCCTGCAGTGGGTTTTGTCACCTTGTCTAGTACTAGCTACTATGGTGACACCAGTATTTGTTACAGATCTCTTGTGCCACTATAGGTGTCTACTATCTGCTGGCATCCCATTTGGCCACCCGATTCTCTTGCATGCTCACATCCATACCATAGATACAAGTAACAACACATACTACTCCATTTGGCAATTGGTAGGAAGAGTGACTTACCTTGTGGCTGTGCCAGTACTGAGGATGTTGCTGGAGGGCTGACTATGTCAGATGCACATAGTACACTCCCTACACATAGTTAAGCACAGGTAGTGTCATGTTTGGCATCCCTTTTACTGTATGTCCTAGTCAGAGAGAGGTGTCATTCCCTGGGTCCCTACTGTGTCAGTGTATCTGCTATGTGTTGTCTCTTTGCCAAGGCCAGGGCATACTGGGCATGCCTCCTTCTGCCTACTGGGGCAGGCTCAGGTTGTTCCTCCTCTGAGTCACTCTGTGCCTGTGCAGGCCTTTGCAATGTTGGGGGGATTGTGTGGCCCTGCCCCATGCTGTTCCTGCTGCAGCTGTTTCCGCAGGATCATATTGTGAAGCATGGCAAATACAATGACAATTTGGGTACATGTAGCTGGTGAGTACTGCAAGGCTCCACCGGATGTGTCCAGGCACTGGAACCATGACTTGAGCATCCCAAATACATGCTCTATTATGATTCTGGTCTGTGCGTGTGCCTTATTATGGAGTTCTTGTTCGGGTGTGTGTGCATTTCTGATGGGTGTGGTTCCAGTGCGTAATCAGCATCCCCCACTAGGTGACCGTAATGGATGTCCCCATTGGTAAATCTCTGGTACAGCTGTGTTAGATGCCAGATGTGGAAGTCATGACAGCTTCCAGTGCAGCCAGCACACACATTCATTATAATGCGCTGGGCATCACACATAACCTGGCAGTTGATGGAGGGGAAGCCCTTGCAGTTGATCTAGACCCTACCGTGCTCACCAGGTGGTGCTTTGATGCATATGTGCATGCAGTCTATAGCACCCCCTACCTCAGGGTATTCTGGTATTTGGTGGAAGAGATACATATTTCTGGCCAACGCCTCACGGGTGTTGGAGAAATGTACATGCTCACTGGCATGCACTGACATGGCATCCAGAAACTGGTGGAGAACCCTGGATGCTTATGTCTGTGAGATTGCCATGATATCCCCAGTTGGCCTTTGGAAGATACCTGCGGCTAGTATTCTTAGGCTCACACATACCTTGGTATCCACTGGGATGGGTTACCCTCTGTTAGTTCTGTGTGTCAGGCATGGCTGGCACAGCTCAACAATTTTCTGTAGAAGATCCGTGTCCACCCTATAGCTCTCCACTATCTCCAGCTCATGCTGCCCCTTGTAGGTTACCCTGAGTCTTTATACTCTTCTCCGTCACCTTACTTTGGGTTGGTCAACAGCATTCTCATCCTCACCACCCTCAGCCTCTTTCACATGTTGATGTATGATAGCAGCTGCAGCCCCTATCATTTTGTTGTTTTTGTTTGTTAAAATTTCCCCATTTGTGTACACCAGTGGTGTAGAGTATGTGGGGAAAAAACAGAGGGAAAGGTGTTTGCATAGTTTATAGTGGTGTGCTGGTCTGGGTTGGGCTGCTGCTGTGTAATTGGCTGATTCTGCTACATTTCTCCTGCCAGCTATGCTAGTTCTCCTTGATTACCTTCCTACTGCTGTTTTCCCTTCCCATTACCTTCCTGTTTAAGCCCGGGGGCGTGCCACGCAAACACAGTGCTCAAATGTGCACAGAGCTGCTATTTCCTTGTTTACTTTTTTTTTTCCTTTAAAACCTGGTGCATGGCACGCCACCTGCTTAGGCAATGTAAAGAGTGCTAGGCAGCTGCAGACACACACCCTTGCTTAGCTCTGCTAAGCTAAGGGCAAACCAAGCCACAGGGCTCCAATAAGCTTACAGTATGCCTGACATCGCCCCATGATGTCAGCTAACTGTTAGGCTTGAACCATGCTATTCCTGCACTTACATGGTTGGCTGCTGGCTAGCATTGAGGGGAAATCTGGGATTCAGTATCATTCTCCTCATTTGCATAGGATTGCCTGCTAATGCATAGTTACAGGTCCCACAATGAGAATTCCCCCTTAGCAACCAGTATTCACTGGCCATGTTGACTTCTGCCTGCCATTGAGTATAATGGCCAACTAATGATATTGGTTAAAATGCTTATTTCAGGTTTTTTTTTTTTTTTTTTTTTTTTTTTGGCCCGATCCCATTTCCATGCCACTGCCCTACACTTAAACAGCCGAAATCGGCTAAAAAAAAATATATTTTTTTTTGCCAGCTGTTTTCCATGCCATCACCCATGTATTTGGCCATCGGCAAGCTTCACACATGCTATACACCCTTTATTTGGAGCTGTCATTGCTCTGTTTTCTAGTTTGCAGAAATGTACTCGGTTAACAGCTGAGTACATTTCTGCACACTACACTAGTCCTGCACGGCTGGCTGACAGCTTCTTGGATCGCAAATTCACCTTGTTTACATTGTTTTCACTTGCAAATGGGGTAATTTGCATACAGGAGCTGTGTCTGTGCAGGAATAGTGCAGGAGCGCTTGTGCACGTCCCTGGAGCGTATTCCTGGATTGCACGGCGGCCATATTGCCTCCAGGAGCTCCTGCATTATTCCCGCACACCATGCAGATCTTGCTGAATCCGGGGAATAGATTTATTATACACTTCCCAAAAACTGAAAACTACTGTATATCACTAAAAAAGTTAAAAGTACAGTTGTGTGCACTTACCATAAATGTAGATGTTCGAGTATATTCACTTTTGCAGTCATCACATTTGGGTTATCTGCTTGCTGTACCCTCAGTTGACCTGATTATCAAAGTCTTAGGTCCTGCATCAGTTGCTGTCTCATGTTCCATGACGCCGGGTAGTCAGGGGTATAAAGCATGCAGCCAACACCATTACATCAGTCTTTCTTGCCCCAGATGTCAGCAATTGTATATATATATATACACATATATATATATATATATATATATATATATATACAAGGTTACACCTCCAACAAAAAAGCAAATACACCAAAAAGCTTTAAGCATAGTAAAAAGGAATAGAGGTATAGCCAAAAGAAGTCAGGGGGCTTGAGGGAGGGTAACCAGGACTGCAACAGTGAATACACTCGAACATCTACATTTATGGTAAGTGTACACAACTGCACTATGTTCTTTGTGTTTCACTGTTGCAGTCATCACATTTGGGTAGATTCCCAAAGCTAAGGATGAGAGGAGGAAATTAGATAGCATTAGAACCAGCTATAAGGCCCGGCAAGACTGCAGTGGCAAAGCCAGCTCTGGATTTAGAGAAAATTGGCAAATGGTAATGCTTGGTGAAAGTATGTACAGAATTCCAGGTAGCAGCTTCTAGGATGTCCCTGGTAGGGACACCTCTGAGAAAGGTTGTAGAGGTAGATGCAGCCCTGGTTGAATGTGGTCTTATCCCCTGTGGGATAGGTTTTCCATAGTGCTTACAGCAGAAATGAATGCAATGGCCTATAAATTTAGAAATGATTTGCTTTGAAATGGCCCTGCCCTCTGCCCCTGCAGCAAATGCTACCAGCAGCTGTTCAGATTTCCTGAGAGGTTTGGTCCTGTCCAAGTAAAATCTAAGTTGTCTGTGCACATCTAAGGAGTGCAGTATTCATTCCCCTTTGTTCTGTGGATTAGAAAAGAAGGTTGGCAAATGAATGGACTGATTAAGAGCCACACTGGATACTACCTTGGGCATAAAGGAAGGATTAGTCCTGAGGGACACCTGTCCACATGAAAGATGATGAAAGGCTCCACTGCCATAAGGGCCTGTAATTCAGACACCCTTCTTGCTGAAGTGATGGCTAAAAGGAAGGCTGTTTTCCAATAAAGGAATTTCAACTCTGCATTTGCAGCTGGCTCAAAAGGAGGTAGAGTGAGTTTTCCCAATACAAAGTTAAGGTCCCAGGCTGAAGTTGGGGCTCTCCTGGGTGGTCTTAAGTTTTTGGCCCCTCTAAGGAACTGCTTGAGCAGTGGATGAGAGAAGAGGGGTGGTTCTGTGTTGTAATGAGCTGAAATGGCTGAGGCATGAATTTTGATGGAGGAAAAGAAAAGGCCCTTGTGAAGCATCTCAGTTAAGTATTGAAGAATCTGAGGTAAATTGGGCACTGCTGTGTCCATCCCCTGAGTTTGGTTCCAGGAACAGAATCTTTTCCATTTTTTATCATAAGATTTTCTAGCACTATGTCTCCTTGCCTCCAGAATGACATCCAACACTTGCTTACTGAGGGTTGGTAACGGAGAGATCAGGTAATTAGCTTGGCTGCCAGGTTCAGGGTTTGAAGCTGAGGGTGCAGAATCTGGCCCTCCTGCTGGGACAGCAGGGAAGAGGTCTGAGGCAGGTGCCATGGTGCCAGCAGTGACACACTGTGCAAGAGGGGGTACCAGTATTGGCGTGGCTAGTCTGGTGCAATCAATATTGTCCTTGGTTTGTCCTGTTTGATCTTTAGTAGTACATTGGAGAGGAGAGGCAGAAAAGGAAAGGCATAAACTGATAGATTTTTCCAGGTGAAGGACACGGCATCCACTTTCTAAGCTTGTTTGTGGGGAGTCCTTGTGCAGAGTTTATCCAATTAGTAGTTCTGGGGGGAGGCAAACAGGTCTGTCTCTGGGCTCCCCCATTTCTTTATCAACATGTTGAATGTCTTTGGTTCCAGTTTCCACTCGTGGGTCCATGAGATTTCTGCTTAGTTCATCTGCCAGTGTATTTAGCTTTCCTGGCAGGAATTGAGCCTGTAGGTACACTTGATAGCTCAAGGCTGTGTTCCACAGAACCATGGCTAGTCTGCAGAGAGGGTATGAGTGGGTTCCCCCCTGCTTGTTTATGTACCACATAACAGTGGTGTTGTCCGTCTTTACCATTAATTGTCCTGGAAGAATGTGATCCTTGAAGGCTGTCAGAGCATTCTGTACAGCTAACATTTCTTTTTGATTGATATGTAGGTGAGTTTGACTTGGGTTCCATTTGCCCTGAATGCACTTTCCTGCCAAGTGAGCCCCCCATGCATAGTCTGATGCATCTGTTGTTAGCGTTTGGGTAGCAGGGGGTAGAGTGAATGGCAGTCCCTTGTTTTGGTGGCAGGCCTCTGCCCACCAAAGGAACACTAACTGTAGGCAAGGTATGATAGGAATCATTGCTTCTAGATCCTGAGAATGTTGATGCCATAGGCTTTTTAGATACCACTGTAGTTTCCTCATATGCAGTTTTGTATATGGAATTAGGAGAATGCAGGAGGCCCTTAACCCCAAGGCCTGCAGTATTTGTCTTGCAGATAACAAGGTCTTTGTGGCCATTACTTTGAAGTAAGCTGTCAAATGAACTTGTTTCTCTGGCGTGTGGAAAGCCATCTGGGAAGTTGTGTTCAAGCTTGCTCCCAGGAATACAATTTGTTGGCAGGGTACAAGATGCAATTTCTTTTCATTTATGGTATACCCAAGGGAAGTTAGCACCTTTTGTACAAACACCAGATAATTCAAAAGTATGTCCTGGCTTTCTGCCTGAATTAGACAATCGTCCAGGTATGGGTATATTTGAATATTTATTTGCCTGCAAAATGCAATGACTAGAGCTAGGCACTTTGTGAATACCCTGGGTGCAGTAGATAAGCCAAAGGGCAGTGCAGAGAACTGATAGTGCATGAAGCCTGCTTTGAAGCATAAGTATCTTCTGCAAGATTCCCTGATTGGGATATGCAGGTAGGCTTCTTTAAATCCAATGTTGCCAACCAGGCATCCTTGCCTAGCATAGGAAGCAACCGGTGAAGAGTTAGCATCTTGAATTTTGGGATAACCAAAAAAGTGTTTAGGATAGAGAGATCCAGGATAGGACGCCAAGAGTTGTCTTTTCTGGGCACCAGGAAAAGGTCTTGAGTAGAAACCTTGTCCTCTTTCCTCTTTTGGGACAGTTTGAGTAGCCCTAAACATAAGAGAGAGAGAATTTGCTTTTGAGCCTCTGCCCACTGATTTGGGGGTAAATCTGCCCAACCGTTTGGGGTTGGTAAAGTGTGGAAGTGGAATCTGTATCCTTGGGAAACTATATTTAAAACCCATTTGTCCTGGGTAATGAGTTCCCAGTTTTTTGCCTGCAGAGCAATCTTTCCCCCTAAAGGAGCAGTCAGTTGAGAAAGGCTTGGAAGTTTTAAAGTTAGGTCATTGAGACAGTTTACCATAGAGGGGACTCTTACTACTCCCTGCTTTGGAAGTGGGAGCCCCCACTGATTAGTCCTGTGAGTAACTTGGAACTGAAGCCTGGGTGTTCTGTTGGATTTAGGTTTGGACTGAGAGGTCCTGGAAGAGGCAGGAAAGGACCAATTCTTAGAAGGCCAATGCCTACTAAATCTTGGAGGCTGCACTTGCGGGAAATCTTTAACAGTTTGCATAGATTTAGCTTTTTTCCTCCATCTTTTTAAGTACTACTTCTGCTTTGTTGCCAAACAGGCGGTCCTGGTTTAAGGGAGTATCCAGCAATTTAGCTTTAACATGATCTTGTAAAGATTGATCCTTAAGTCAAGCATGCCTTCTAAGTACAGACCCAGTGATAGCAGCCCTGCAAGATGCCTCTAGTGAATCAAAACCACTTTGCAAAGTATGTTTTCCAACTTGTTCAGCAGAATGCATTAAATCCTGTAAATCCTTATTTTCAGCACAGTCAGGAATCAACATCATTTTCTATTTGAGCAATCCAATAATATGCTGCTGATACTTTAACAAAAGAAACTGGCAGTTTAAGACCCTAATGGCCAAGGTTGCAGAAGTGTATACCTTCTTACCCCATCTATCCAACGTCCTGGAATCTCTATCAGAGGGGGTAGGATTTTTTGCAGTAGTAGCCTTAATGCCCTTGGTTCCCTGTGAAATGGTCTCAGGATCCACAGTAGGATTTTTAAAGAGGAACTTGTGAGAGTCAGGAACCCTGTAATATCTACCTGGTTTTCTGGGAGCAGGAAGTAAGGAGTCAGGGGCCAAGCTAGATTCCGAAAAGGCATCACCAACAATGTCCAGTACAGGGGGGATAGCTAATGGCATGTGCTGGGGCAGGAGTAAGAAACCCCTAAGCCTCTTTATAGAATAAGAGTAATCCTGGCTTTTCCAGTGAAAATGCTTCCTAAGAGTATGCAAGGTTTCACCAAAAGAGAAATCCACTGGAGGGGAAGCAGAGGGAATAGAGTCTTCTGCATCAGAATCCTCATAGTTAGATAAGGGTAAATCCAGGTCATCAGAAATTTCAGAATCCTGATTAGAAGAATTTTAAGCAAATTCAGTCCTAGGTCTCTTAGAGGGGGAAGGTTAGCTTCCCCTGATTAAAGTAATAAGGTCTTCATCCATTTTTATCATTTGTTTTTTAGGTATAAAGGCCTGACCCAATGGTCTGGGCATTGGTTTTCTAGTCATGGATCAAGTTTTAGGCCTTGAAGAAGAAGATGGCGTCAGTTTAATATGCAAGTCAGTAGGCCTGAATACACCCTCAGAAGCCGGTGCCTGCACAGCGGCTCTGGACCCATCCAAGGTAGGGACATCCGCAGGTTCCACAGTTGAAGCATTTCATTGCATACCGGATTCCGAATGCGTCTCAGTAGAGGCCTGCGAATCTGAAGTAGCAGGTATCAGGGGCTGCGAAAGAGCCTCACTGAGTACTGGCGAACTGGCGACTAGCTTAGGAGAAGCATCGTCGGCAGCTTTGGACCTAGATGACCTGTCTCTGTCTTTATCTTTACATTTTTTCAGAATGTCGGTAGCTGGGTGGCTTATCGAAGCCATATCTGGGTAATTGAACTGAGTACCAAAATATTTAGAAGCATAAATATACCGACAACGAATAGGTTGTTGTTTAAATAAGGCACAAAACCAACAGCGAGGTACGTCATGGTCAGGGCCTAGACAAGGAATACAGTACGAATGAAAACCTTTATGAGGTATTTGCTTTCCACAAGAAATACAATTATTGACTTTTACTAACATCAGTTTAGAGCAAGAAAAAGTTCCCCCAATGGGGTACTTAGATTTAGTTGAAGAGTTCGGTTCTGAAACTCAAAAACGAAAATTTCAGGAGTCGACCAACCGGCACTTGTGAACTGCTTCTGCTTCGGGCACCACACGGCAAGAAAGACTGATGTAAAGGTGTTAGCTGCATGCTTTATACCCCTGACTACCTGATGTCATGGAAGATGAGACAGCAGCCAACGCAGGACCAAAGGCTTTGATAATCAGGACGACTGAAAGCTACTGCAAGCAGATAATCCAAATGTGATGACTGCAACAGTGAAACACAAAGAACATCTGGTTTCCAGTTAAGCAAACAGCAGGCTTGCTCCCAGGATCTCAACTATTCAAACTCCTACACGAACATACACTACTGCCTTTTACTTCAAAAATAATAAGACATACCTCCACATACAACCAAAAAGACTTGAACCACTCAGGCCCTAAAACCCAGATCCCACAATCCAAGCTACATATCTGTGACCATGCATTCTCAGTTGTCAGGCCCAAACTGTGGAAGTGCCTCTCTCCTGAAATTGAAGACTTATCCTTGTATTACAAGTTTCATTTTCTACTAAAATCACATTTAGTTAAACAAGCCGACTGGACCTATTACCCGTCAGGTGACGTC
Source organism: Protopterus annectens (assembly GCF_019279795.1). Taxonomy (NCBI): domain Eukaryota; kingdom Metazoa; phylum Chordata; order Ceratodontiformes; family Protopteridae; genus Protopterus; species Protopterus annectens. The sequence goes on from NC_056737.1 coordinate 579,269,255, forward strand.
TACTTTAACTCTTCTTCATTCTAACTCAACCACTAACATTATTTGCTCCTTTTCACATCTGTAATTTATTTTACTCTACTTTTTTTCAAATGTGTTGAAACTTTTATACATATTGAAAATGAATAGATTGGCTTTATTCTAATGACTGCAAGTTTACTGCTTTGCTGTCACTTATGTGTCATTGTACTCTTGCCCATTTTTTATATCAATTTTGACCCTAGGCTGAGACCGAAATTTGTTACAGGTGATCACTGCTCTTCCCCGGTAAAAGATATTCAAAGTAAATAAATAAATAAACAAACAAACAAACACATAAATAAATAAATAAATAAATAAATAAATAAATAAATAAATAAATAAAAGAAAAAAACAACAGTGGAATACAGCAACTATGCATATGACAGACATAGCCCACATGCAAGCCATACAAAGTGTTGTAAAACAGAGAAATAACATGTTGGTCATTTGGGATCCACTGCTTAGAAATCAGGAATGGATATGTTCATATTATATGAACCACGCAATTGCCATCTAATAATCAAAATCTATTCTGTTTGTGTTTCATAATGAGGCATGACCCACCCTACAACAAAGAACGCAGCATACTGTGATGATCCATCTTTAGATCATCTGAAGGAAAGCACTGCAGTGCTGTGCAACGAATTTTTAAGGGAATATTAGACTTAATTAGTATTAATATAAACTAAACATTCTTAACATAAACAGCACACGTCAGCAACTCTGAATATGTTCAGCAAACAAATGATATATCGTGTAGTATATCTTTATTGATTTATTTTGTTTTAATCACAGTGTTTTCCTCAAAGAGATACTCACAGTGTAAAGCATATAGTGTGCTTTAAAAGGCAGCTATTTAGCTGATTTAGGGTAAGAAGCTTTAAAGGATCACTGACACCGACTTAGACAGCACCTACTTAAATAAATTGAAAATACTAGTAACATCCTCAAAGTATTTCAAAAACACTGTTCAGTGTTTGACAACCATGCATTACAGTCACATGAAATGCAATGCCTACTGACAATATTCATCAACTTTTCTTACAATGACCCACTTTCATCAAAAGGACTTTTTATCACACCAGATTCTCTGATACGGCATTTCTATCTGTTTCCATATTACAGGATCAACAGCATCTTTCAGGGTTCAAAAGTATATAGCTACATTATCAGATTAATAACCCAAGTGGAGTGCAGTAAACTAAAACTTCATTTATCTGCTATTAAGCATATTTTCTAGTTAGTACTGACTGCAATGCTTTAATAATTGGGATTGCAATGGCAAATGTAATTTAAAAAATTAGCCAGGCAGTGAACCAATAAGCAAATTATGTAGTTTCTAACATTCTAGCAACTGGTAGAAGAAAGCTTTAAAGGAGTGTAGTCTTCAGTGGCAGTAAAGCTCTGGAGGGCTTCATGCCCAGACATGTCTTTTATCCACCTCAGCTTGAGCTGCCTGACAGTTTGGATGTATGAAAGATGCCCTGAAGCTTTGGAAGCTGGGTTACTGTCATATCCTTGGCAGAATATAACCCATAGAGTTAGGGCTTCTGTGGCAGTGGTCAGTATGATGAACATAAATTGTTCCTAAATAAAAAAGCACCAGTGATAGGTATAGAATACAACAGTAACATTTTAACTGATTAAGCACTGTCATTAAACCTCTCACAGACTTTATCATGCTCAAAGCCACAAATAAGAAATCAGACAATTCATACCGAAAAGTAGAAGTGATATCACAAAATGTGACCATTGGTTGAGAAAGACTTACAAAATGACCAAAGTACATGAAAAATAATAAAATCCCTATTATACAACGAGCCCCCATTAATATTCAAAAACGTGCACGCTGATTGGCAGCGTGCACGTTGTAAATCTGAGTTATAGTAATGGAAAAAGGTCCGGTCGCCCGGACTTTTTCCATTACTATAACTCTTTTTTTACAGCAACGGAGAACGCAAGATCTCCGTTGCTTTACACTGTCTCGTTATCTTAAACTCCTTTAACATAGAGAGACAGTTTGTAAAAAGCAATGGAGATCTTGCTTTCTCCGTTGCTTTGTTTAAAATTGCCTCGCTATGTTAAATGGGTTTAACATAGTGAGACAGCTTTAAAAAAAGCAACGGAGAGTCTCCGTTGCTTTTTTTAAAGCTGTCTCGCTATGTTAAACCCATTTAACATAGCAAAACAGTTTGTGAAAAGTAACGGAGATCTTGCTTTCTCCATTGCTTTTGCCCACAGCTCTGATGTACTGTGTGGGCATATGCATGCGCAGTACATCAGAACTGCCGTAGAATACCAGACAGCTGCAGAAGGGCAGCAAGGAGGCATTATACAATGCCATTATTTAAGAAAAGTAATTTTTTTTTTCCTTAATGTCATTGTATAATAGCAATAACCCACTTCTGGGTGTGGGTAATGCTGGATTTACCCACAGTTGGCTTTGTTTGGCCACTCGGGCTTCACCCTCGTGACCAAACCACACCAACCGTGGGTAAATCCAGCATTACCCACACCCAGAAGTGGGTTATTGCTATATTATACATATTGTATCTTCTTTTCTTCAATGCTATAGTTTCTTCAGTTTAAAAGAACATGTGAAATTTAAATGTTCATACAATTTTCCTGGGCAAGGCACATTCAGTCTTGTTTGCAAACAGCAGTCCTTGTAGTCAAAATGCATTTCTCGGACTTTTAAATCATTTTATTTCCAGTCAGAAAGATGGGAGTTCAGCCACTGTAGTACCTCTTTAGGCAAAACAATAGTGCTTAGTTTTTCTAGATGCAAGCTATCGTCCACATTGTTAAATGTTCATTTGTGGTCTAAAATTATAGTTCCTATTAAGACACATTTTTCCACATTAAGGTATATTTTGTTTGTCATGTAGTAAAATGCTGGTAGTATATCATACTTGGTGAGAAAGTCCAGAGTTTGCTTGCATACATATTTTTCAAGAATTTAAGCAAAAAAACAAGCAACCTTCTACATATCTGGGGTAAGGAATCCTTAGTACTGATGTAATAAACAAATGCTTAAAACTAGGAGGAATTGTTTATGTGGTTAGCATTAGATTAGAAATATTTATAATGAGTCCTGATAAAATGGACTGTCCAACTTGCAGCAAAATTGGTGAAGCTAGTGAATATGTGTATTTTAGTTGGAATCAGGGTTGCCAGATTTACAGCCCCCCAGGTAGGGACAAAAAAAAAACAGAAGGTCTTTAATGCGGAACACAGTTCCACATTAAAGAACAGTAGCTCTGCACTACTAAACACGGAGCTTCTTGTGTTTAAAGCATTGCAGTTCCGCATTCAACACAAGTAGCTCCGTGTTTAGCGATTTTTGATTGGCCCGTATGTCAGGTATACGGGCCAATCCAAAAAAAAAAAAAAACCAAACAAAGCGGAGGCTGGCCGGGATTTAAACCGGCAGGGCGGGACTCGGGATCAGGCTGCTGATCTCGGGACAGTCCCGCCCAAATAGGGACGTCTGGCAACCCTGGTTGGAATGTGCATCACTAAGCATTTTTAACTGCAGATTTACTAACTCTTCTAAAGAAAAAATATGAATGTTCTAAATATTGATCCAGGAGTATAATGAGTGTTGATGTCAATATTAAATAATGCATCACTTGTTAATAGGAAGGTAGAAATTAGATCCTTTAGTGCATTTAGTCACCTAAGAGCTTGGCAGGGGTTTGCTTGATAAAAGACTTTGGCTTTACCCGGTTAGGGGTCGCCACAGCAGAACTCCGGTCCGCTCATGATTGGCAGTAGATTTTTACGGTGCCAAGTTGCCAGCCCAATGCCCAACCTTCAAAAAAGGTATGCCCATTCACGCTCGCACCTACCTGCATGTCTTTAACATCACTCGACCGTGGGAAGGACATGTAGACTCCATACAGAAGGCGCTCAAGCCGAGACTTGAGCATGAGAACCTCTTGCTGTGAGGCGACAATGCTAACTGCTGCTTGATGCTTTAGGAAATATGTTATTGGTACTACTACTTAACTGTTTTCCAAAATTGTTTTGGATTGGCCAGCTGTCATATGTAATATTTAATGAATGAGGCTTTGTGAATTTCAGTAGCTTTCCTTGTATAGATTTTAAAATATATGAATTTATTACATTTAGTTTTGTCTACTTGACTGACTTTCCATTCAGCCCTTGCTTGGTCCCTTTCTTTAACTTTTTGAGTTCCTGAGTCAGTTTTGTTAGCTGTACTCAAGAGATGCCTCAATCAGAGAGGGTGAAGTCTGTCTTCCAATGGTAGTATGAGATTGCAGAATCTAGTAAGTTCTATTGTAGAATGTAGTTAAGTAGATTGAGAGGTTTTATTAATGATAGGCTGATGACCAGTCTATTTTTTCTGTCCTGATAACAGAATTTCATCCATTCTCTTGTATATGTTTCTTGGAAGGATGGTTTTACATAATATGGTTTGGAGCTGTTTGGCTTCCATGCAAATATTAAATGGCAATGGCTGCTGAGAGAAGGTAAAATATATGCAAATATTGCATTTTTTCCTGAGATATTATTAATAATACAACCAATAATTGAACATTTGCTATTGTTGATGTTCGGTCTAGTTCTAGCAGCAAACATTTGAGTCAGACCGGTGAGCTGTAGCAATCAGTTAGTGATGGACTTGTATGATCCTTCCTAATTAACATTCAAGAATCCTAAAATGATCAATGTATTACCCCATGTCTGTGACATTAACACTTTCGTGAGTCTTGTACAGATTTTAAAGATCAAACATAAAAACATCTCCAAAGCTGATTACAGCCTCCTGAGGGATTGGTATAAACAGCTTCACAGCCCCCCTTTAGAAACTAGCACCAATATTCAAAACTACACCGAAGCAGTATACAAGCATTAATATAGATACATGGAATCAGGAATACCTGACAGGACTAAATCATCCTCCCCAAGGAAGAGTAAACCTTTTTGACGGACATCTGCAATAAATACACTCTATAACAAAAGGAGAAAATTGCTGTCCATGACCAAGAAGGAGCAGGTGCCCAGTTGGAAGCAATGTCTCCTTAGCCTGAACAAACAAATAAGAGCACTATTGAAATCCTCCAAAGCAAACTTTTGAGTCCAAATTGGCCACCTCTACTAGAGACAATCATAAGGCCTTCTTCACATATGTCTGCAACCTCAAAGGAAACACCTAGATCTTTTCAGAACTGGTGGTCAAGGACACCACATATACAAATGCTGTAGATTTATTTATTTATTTACATTTGTTAACCGGGAATGTCCGACAGGACGCAGGTCCATTTTCAGCGGAGGCCCGGGAAGAAAAGCTCCACAAATTAAAATATTACAGATATAGTTACAGATGAAGAATCCTAGCAATTAAAATATTACAAACATAGTTACAGATGAAGAACATAGTACATTCAGTAGATAACTAGCATCTGTTCTATCCACAAAGTCATAGCAGATATTAACAATTGTTACAATAAGAAGTTACTGCCATATAATAAGTAGATAGGCATGGAAGTATCAGAGCTTGCTGTAATCAAAGGTAGTTTGTGGGGTGGAAGAGAGGTAGAGGGTAGATGGAGTAGGAGAAGTAAATATATCCAACTTGCTGAGTGACAGATTCAGTGAAAACTTTACCCCTCTGTCTCCCATCAGTAAATCAGGACATCACCAGCAACTGCCCCTTCCCCTTTTATCTAAGGAACAGGTCATCACTGCTCTCTCAAAGGCAAAAAATACAACCTCCATGGGACCAGATAACATCCCAGGCTGCATCCTACATGAACTCAGGCAGGAACTTGCAGTACTATTAGGCGCCCTATTCAACCAAAGCCTGAGTACTGGCTTCATCCCAGCTGAGTGGAGGACAGCTACTGTCATCCCTTTACACAAAGGTGGAGCGTCCACCGATCTGGGAAATTATGGACCCATCAGCCTAACTAGCCTGATCTGCAAGACCATGGAACAGATTATCATGGACCTCATTAACAAGGACATTAGCAACCTCCAAACACTTGATCCTACACAGTTTGGATTCATGAAGGGTAGGTCATGTTTGCTAAATTTGGTCAACTTCTTTGAGACAGACAACAAAGCCATGGATGAGGGGAAGAGGGTGCACACCACCTACCTTGACCTGGCCAAAGCCTTTGACACTATTCTCCACTTGGGCATAATAGATAAACTCTCTCAACTAGGCATCAATCCATATGTTTACCAGATGGGTAGCAAACTGACTCACTGACAGAACCCATGTATTCAAAACAGGGGAAGCAACCTCAAGCAGTAGACCCATAACAAGTGGCGTACCCCAGGGTTCGGTGTTAGGGCCTCTGTTATTTGGAATAATACTTTTCTGAGGTGCAGACCAAAACCAGTGAGCTATGGCTGACCAAGTTTGGAGATGACTGCAAGCTGGGTGCTGTCATCAGTTCCCCTAGTGATGTGGACATGCTCCAAGAGGTTCTCACCCAAACAAATGATTGGTGCCAGAAACAAAGCCTTAAGCTGAACACCAAAAAATGCATCATTATCCCCTTTGGGGAGAACAGTGTTCCCACAAATTATCACATTTATAACAATGTCTCAAGCACGGAATCAGTCATGAGGGATTTGGGCACCCAGGTTGATAGCAACCTGACTTTTCACCACTGACTTTTGACCACTATGTCACTTCCGTTGTACGAAAAGCTTTCTACATGGCCAACTTCATAAGTAAGGGCATCTCATCCAGGACAAGGAGGTCATAACATCCCAGCATTTGTATCTTATATGGCCCATTATTGAGTATAATGCCCCTTTTGGCATGTGTCTCGCAAAGCACATGGAGCAGCTGGAGAGACCACAGAGGTTCTTCACCTGGAGAATCCAGGGCCTCAAACATCTACCATACACAGATAGGCTAAAAGCCCAGTTTCATACAGTCTCCTCAGAGCTAACCTCTGTCTGGCATACAAGGCAATCACAGACACCACCTTGATGGGACTGCTGCATATCCGCAAGTCAAGTTCCACTCGAGTAACCTGCACGCTTGGCCTCAACCTGGTCTGTGACATCAACAAGACTTGTTGGCAGGACAGATTTGTGTTCAAGAGACTCCCCATCTATGGAATAATAGACTCCCTCTCCACATCAAGCAGAGTACCTCGTTACCCCTTTTAAAGCATAACCTGGATAACTGGATGTGAAACAGAAAATATAACCCTGGGATTTCATCCGTGTCCATGCTGGACAGGGACATTGGGTGCTGATTTGTCTAAACATGGGCTAAACTCTTGGCTAGACTTATAAGAGCCTCAAGGCCAATAGCCTAGTAACCTCCTATGAGCCTGTGATAAGGAGTATTTTTTGCAAGTGGTATCCTGGTATGGATCTCCTACCAAAATTTGTAAAATTATCCAGTTAAGGATGTTGTCTGTGATAAAATTATTTTAGTTATTAGTGCCGGGGCAGATTTGTATTTGCATGAACTAGTGTTACAACTCCATTTCCTACTCTAGAGCCAGGTCTGTTATCTATAAATATGTGATAGCTACATTGAATGAAAGGGGAAATCCATCTAATTTCATTTAGTCCTGATTCAGTAAAAAGAATTTATGTCTTACCATAATGTTCCATCTGTGTTGTAGATCTTTATTCATTCATTACTGTTAGGACCTCAGTTCCGCCCTCGGAACTGCCATGGCCGTTTCCAAGCTCGCACCAGCCAAAAACTCTCAGCTAAGACCTACCAATAATGCTCCTCTCATAGTTACTCCAGATTGAGTTTGCCCACCGCTCTATAATAGAGACAGTAAGAGAAAAACAGTAGGAGGTTGTGTCTGAGCAAATACCCTAACCAGGAGTTCCTAAAGTCCACCAGGAGTCCAGGCAGGGGGAAGGAGGGCGGGAAGTAAAGTATGAATAAAGATCTACATAACTTCTTTATCTGATATTGTAAATCTTTATTCATTCCTTACTGTTAGGACAGAGTCCCCAGCTACTTGAGTCCTGGGTGGCCTTAAGGAAGGATATTCCTGAGCACCATAGAACCAAAAGATGCTCGTCCCCTGGAGGCCAAATTCAATTTGTAATGAGAGATAAAGGTATGAGGTCTTGTCCATGTGGCTGCTGTGTAAATATCATCCATAGAGGCTCTGAAATGAAAAGCTACAGAAGTAGCCATAGATCTGGTAGAATGAGCCTTTATTCTGGAAGGTAAGGATAGCTTATTCTGTTGGCAGATAAAGGTAATGACATTTCTAAGCCAGGAGGATAAAGTCACTTTGGAGACAGGTTTGCCCAATCTGGGTCCTGCAAAGGCCACAAACAATTGATCTGTTTTCCTTTAAGATTTAGTCCTGTCCAAATAACAATGAAGCTGCCGATGCACATCAAGGGTGTGCAAAAGGTACTCCCCTCTATTAGAATGTTGAGGGAAGAAAACCGGCAGGTCAGTAGATTGGTTAATGGAAAATCCAGAAATGATCTTGAGCAAGAAAGAAGGGTCAATACGAAGGGACACCCTATCCCTGTGGAAGTTCAAGTAAGGTCTCTTGACTTTCAAGGCCTGCAGCTCAGATACTCTTCTCGCCGAGAAAAGTGCTACTAGAAGTAGAGTCTTCCATGACAAAAACTTTATATCACATGAATCAAAAGGTTCAAAAGGATGGCCTGTGAGAGGTTGAAGTACCAAGGTCACGTCCCAGGATTCTATGGGGGGCTTGACAGGAGGTTTAATGTGTAATACTCCTTTCAAAAAGGTCTTGCACAGGCGGTGTGACATAACCGAAGAATTATCAAATTCATTATGAAAATTGGTGATAGTTGCTAAATGTACAGTGATTGTCAATGCTGAGGCTCCTGCATGTAGAAGAGTCATCAGGTATTGTAGGATCTTTTGAATAGGCATAGAGAAGGGATCTAAGTTCTTATCTTTGGCCCAAATAGAGAACCTAGTCCATTTACTGGAATAAACTTTTCTGGTGGAACGTTTGTGTGAAGCCAGAAGAATTTCATGAACAGGAGATGAGATGTCAGGCAGTCTGGCAATCATTGGAAGTGGAGTAACCAAGCTGTGAGCTTGAGGCTGTGGAGACTGGGATGAATCAGTCCCTGAGGATGAGATAACAGACCTTGGGAATGATCCAGGATCCACGGGCTGTGAATCAGATGAGGCCATAGGAACAGGAACCAGACTTGATGGGGCCAATAAGGGGCAATTACAATCACTTTGCATCTCAAACTTTGAGCTTACTGGAGAAATTTCAGAATGAGGGGAAACAGAGGAAAGGCATACAGTAGACCCGGGGGCCAATCATGTGTTAGAGCATCCTTTGGAGGTTCCCCCTGAGGGGGGATTAGGGCAAAGTAGCTTCTGCATTTGTTGTTTAGAGGGGAAGCAAAGAGATCGCAGCAAGGTTTGCCCCAGCAGTGTAAAATCCGATCCACTATTACAGAATTGAGGGACCGCTCGTGAGGCATCAGGATGTTCCTGCTCAAATTGTCCGCAATAAGATTGGAACTCCTAGGAATGTGCATTGCTATAAGAAAGCGGTTGGAAGCTATTGCTCAGTGCCAAATCCTCATAGCTTCCCGACACAGGTGGTAAGACCTGGTTCCACCTTGCTTGTTGATATACCAGACAGCTGACATGTTATCTGACTGAACTGCAATGGTCTCAGAAGGTAGGGATGTATGGAACTCTTGCAATGCTAAGAGAACTGCCCTCAATTCCAGGATATTTATGTGCAAATTGGCCTCCATGGGGGACCAGGCACCTTGGACCATCTTTCCCTGGAAACACCACCCCACCTTAACAGGGAAGTGTCCGTGGTCACGATGGCCATGGGCTGGGGGAGACAGAATGGACGACACCAAAGATTCGATTATGACTTCATCCACCAAAACATTTCTTCCTTGCAAAGGTTTGTAAGACATATCATGTGGTCGAGTGGGTGAGTTAAGATCGACCATTGTGCAGAAAGGAGCCACTGTAGTATTCTAATATGCAACCTCACCAGTGGTACTAGAGTAATGGCAGCTGCCATGGAGTCTAAGAGTTGCAGTAAAAGGCATGCTGATACATAGGTCTGTGGAAGTAGGGCTTGGATTTGGTGTCTTATTTTAGAAAGCCTGTGAGGAGTGAGGGAAGTTTGACAGGATGTTGTGTCGAAGACTGCTCCAATGAAATCCAGTGTTTTTGTTGGAAACATTTGAGATTTGTCCTTGTTGATTGTAATCCCCAAGCGTAGAGCGAGGCCTTGAGTGTAAGAGAGGCTACAGATTAGAAGATTCCTGGTTGGGGCAGTAAGGAGCCAATCATCTAGATACGGAAACACCTGGGATCCTTGCAGCTTAAGATGAGCTACTACCACTGCCATACATTTGGTGAACACTCGGGGGGCTGTCAAGAGACCAAATGGTAGTGCCCTGAACTAGTAGTGATTGGCTCCCAGCCGGAAGCGGAGAAACCTCCAGGAGAGGTGATCCATCTTTATGTGGTAATTTGCATCCTGGAGGTCTATAGATCACATTCAGTTGTCCCTCACTAGGAAGGGGAGAATAGACTGTACCGTGAGGTTTGATAAATTTGTTCAACAGGCTGAGATCCAGGATCAGTTTCCAGTCCCCTGTCTTTTTTGGCACTAAAAAGAATCTCGAGTAAAACCCAGATCCTCTCTGGTCTGGTGGGACTGGTTGGATGACTCTTTTTTTTTTTTAGCAGTTTTTCTATTTTTAAGGCTGCTACTTCCCTCTGATTGGGTGGCACTTTGGAGATTCATTTGATGGGTCGGGGAGCTAAATTGAATGGTATCTGGTAGCCTCTGGATATTATTCTCTGCACCCAAACATTGGTAGTAATAAGTTGCCAGGCTGGTAAGTGCAGAGAAAAATGACCCCCGACTGCTTCCAGCAGAAAGCAATCGGGCTGCTGCTCAGGAGCAATGGTAGGGTCAGCCTGAGAATGAATCTCTAGCTCCCTGGTTACACGGACCTCCTCTACTCTGAAAGGGGTATCTTCCAAATGAGTTTCCCCCTCTGCCCAGGGGGGATTGCTCACCACGAGTATCACGAAAAGATCCCTGGGATTTTCTGAACCACAGTTTTCCTCCCTTCTGGTTCCTGTAGTAGGACCTCTGGGGGGTGGAAAAGCATATGCCCACAGCAGACAAGGTCTTTCCGTCTTTCTCACTTTATGCTAGTGTGTCTCGTACTTTGGGACCAAAAATTGCAGATTCATCGACAGGCACGATGATGAAGGAAAATTTAAAGGGGTCTGTGAAATCACACAACCGCATCCAAGCATTACATCTCATGACAATGCCTGATGCGGCAGCTCGAGCTGCCTCCTCAGTGGTGTGAGATATCGAATGCACTGAGGAGTTTGAGATAGATTCAAGGGTAGCTAGCTGCAAGCCGACAGTGTCACGCACCTCATCAGGCAGTACCCCTGCCAAAGAGGAGGACATTTCAGAGATTAGGTCTCTTTGGAGGCGAGTGAAGTGTGCCAGACAGCTCAGCGACTGAATGGCAAAGTTTGCTGAAGCATAGGTCCACTTCCCTAGTCTGTCCATGACTTGAAACTCCCTGTTCGGAGGATGGACAGTGGAACTATCTTCTGCCAGTTCCCTCTTGGTGGCCGCTGCCACAACCATGGAGTCAACCATCGACTGCTTGGACCAGTGGGGCTGGTCTTCAGGTGTGGATAGAATTTTGTCCGGCCTCCGAGGGACAGATTCTACATTGTCCGGGGCCTTCCAGGCACACTGCACAATCAGCTTAACAAGCTCATCTGCAGGTGGGATCACTCAGGAAGTAGATGGCCAGGCACGGAAGGCCTGCAAGAACACCGATTCCTCAGAAAAAGGCTTAGAGGACTTCCAGTCTCCCCACTGCTTGAGGATTTTGAGAATGTCTCCAAATGAGACATCGTCTGGGGGAGACCATGAAGAACCTTCTCCCTCATCACAATCGGTGTCTTCAGTGATAGATTCCTCAGGGGAATCAAGGTGCTTCCTCTTGCACTGCTTCTTCTGGGCAGGCTCCCCAGTGGGATCTTCTGAGGAGGACTCCGGAGAAAGGGTTCCCTTTAAAGGGAGGTCTTGTGGCTCCTGTGCCCGGAATCCTGAAGTAGGGGGCTGGGACAGCTGCATGTTGGGGGGGGGGTTCTGATGCTGATGTCACTGATGCTGACTGTGAGCCTGCAGAGGCAAGAACCCTCTCCATCACTTGGAAAGCAGGCCTGCCTGAGAAGGACAACCTCAGAACCGGGATCACACCCTACCCTAAGGAGCCCACCTCCAGGAGAGGAGCTCTGAGAGGACTGGAAGCCGTAGGAGCCATGGACATAGACAGCGTCAGTGAAAAAATAGGTGGGGGGGCTAGGTACCAAGGTGCCGACAGTCCAAACACTGCCCTGAGAGTGCACTGGCTCCAACAGAGCCAATGCAGCAAGGGTGGTCAGTGCCAACAGGGAAAAATCTGCAGTCAGAGCCGAAACAGTATGCACCGGGGTGGACATTAGTACCGACATCTCCGGGGCCTGGGTAGAGGCCAGAGGAGGATTAACAAGAGAATATGCTGTGAAGGATTCCGAGCCAAAGGGGACAGAAGATCTAGCTGGAGTGAACAATCCCCTAGCCGCCAGAAGCTGGTCCACAACCCACACTACACCTAGTTCAGAAAGGCTCCTGGTGGATCTAGAGGAGGCTGCTGAAGGAGCATCAGGTCTTTCAAGAAAGGGGCTAAAGCGAGGCCCCAAAAAAGGGTCATACATTGGAGAGTATCTGGTTCTTGGGAAATATTCAACTTTAGTAGCCGTGGTCATAATCTGTGGAGATGAAGAATCTATCGGCACCATGGCTGGGGATGGTGCCAAAGCAGGTATAGTCATGGAAGCCAATATCGGAACCAAGGATGGCACCAAAGCCGGTGGTGCTGAGGCTGCAACCGAGATAGGAGTCAACATCAGAGACATCATCAAGGGAGAAGACACAGTGCCTGGTGCCAAACAGGTCTGCACCAAGGACGCCAGAGAAGCACGGAGCTGAGTCGGTTCCATAACTGACAGAGATGTAGGGACTGAGTGACTCCGTTTTTCCTTGTGTTTTTTGGTCTTTGGAGGTGGTGAGACCTAAAACCCAGATAGAGCCTCCAAAAAAGATGTTTTTATTACACCTTTCAAAATAAGCTTATTTTTATGCTCTGCTAGCGTGCGATTGCTAAAACTAGCACAAATGTCACAATCAGCTTTAATATGGTCCACGCACAAACAGTAAACGCATTGAGCGTGGCCGTCCAAGTTGGGCATCTTATGCCCACACTTGTCACACTGTTTAAACCCCAACTTAAGTTTGTCTGACATAGTACAGGCAACAAAGGTGTATCCTAAAGGAAACAACAATAAGAAGGAAAGAAAAGGGAGAGAATACCAACGATGGTATTTAAAAAATACCACAAGTGGTAAAGAAAGGCCTACCAAAGGTAGGAGAGAGGGACAGTACCAATGATGGTAGAGATTAAATTACCAAAGGTAAAGGGTAGGAAATAGACGTAGGTTACAGGCAATAGTAAGAAAAGGCTAAACTGACTAAAAAACAAGAAAATTTGAAGAAAAACTACACCAACAATGACAAAATTCCACTTAGCTTTGAGAGAGATGGCTAGGCACGTCTGACGAGGAACGCATCAAACATGATTCGAAGTAACTCTTAGAGGGGCATTATGGGTAGGTCTTAGCTGAGAGTTTTTGGCTGGTGCAAGCTTGGAAACGGCCGTGTCGGTTCTGAGGACATAACCGAGGTCCTAACAGTAAGGAATGAATAAAGATTTACAACATCAGATTTGATATTATTTTGCTAATATTACATCTCAAAATAGTCCAACAAACAAAATGAAGTCAGTAAGATTCACATCCAACAAACACAAGTAAAAACACCAGAGATTTTTAACATAAATAAATGACAAGCAAAGCTTTCAGGCAGCAGCCCTTTTACCAATGTTCAAGTATGCTACTGATAGATCTTATGCAGAACCTAAGTTATTGTGTGTGTTTTGAGTAGTTCTAGGAGTGGTAAAGGGTCCCAGATTGAGCTCAATACCATCAGATTTTATCAAAATTAATAATGTAATAGGTACACTTTTTTAGAGCAGGAAGCAAATGTATTGGTTGGTATCTGGTTAATAAATTTACCATTATACAAAGTGATTTTTTGCTAAAAGGTGTGGTGTACAGTAGGATTTTTTGTGACCAGCTTGGTATTTGAATTTTGCTGTTGTGACAAATAATAAGGATCCAAGTGGCAGATTATTACAACTGGACTCAGAATACATTCAGTTGCTCAGTGTTAGTTTAATATAAACAGCACAATGTCTAAAGGGACTGAGATCACGGTTAAAGAAATATGTAGATCAGCTATAACAATGAGAACTAGAAGTCAGGTAAGTAGTTATAAAGCTGAGCTTTGTACAGAGAGCAGGTAGAGAGGTTAAGAATATGAGAATGGTAGTTTAATAAAAAAAGGATGCACAGGAAGTGGTGCAAAGTAGTGGAAGTGTCTTTAAAGAATAAATACAATGATCCTAGCATGGGTGGGAATAGTAGTATGGTAAGGAAACTCAGCAAAGATGAGGATGGTAGGGCTGAGTATAGTGACAATTAACCACAGAAGGGATCTGCTTGAACAAAAACAGTCACTTGAACCATTAGCAATATTGACCCTAAAAAAGAAGTTGTGGAACACCTATCTGCTGCAACAATATGTAGCAAGAAAAAGCAAAGAGTACCTAGCAAAAGGCCAAAAAAATGTAAATGTTACAAAAGCAAGGATATGGGAAGGTAGGAGTAAAAGAGAAAGAGAGAGAGTGAACAATTCATAGAAAATTCACAAGGAAAAACTCTTATTTTATGTAGCTAGCATTACTGTTTACAATGGGACAAGAAAAGACAGTGGATTCTAAAAATTACATTAAAGATAATTAGTACTCTCCTATCATTACTTATTTATCACTTTAATTTTCATACCAACCTTACTTGGGTATGAGAATCACAAGAGGGATATTTGAAAAGCAGATGATGTATTGAAAGGTAGAATAGGTATACCTGTTTACTTATGCTATTAAAGCCTCATTACAGGAGTGGCAAAACAAAACAGTACTGTGCTTTTCTGCAGCCACAGCCCCCTGCTTCCATATTTGCACTGAGTTAATTACTGGCAGTTTCTTGATATGCATCTTGTTTTGAGGGTTGGGGTCATATCCTGCCTTTTAAAGTGGAAATGCATGCTGCTATGTGACTGCAAGTACAGGTTAAAAAGATTAACAGACATTAACACACGAGTGAGTTAATCAGTTATCCCTACATTGGAGAAAAATGCCACTGTTATATTAGCTTTACTTTTAGCACAACGACACAGCCCCTGCAAAGTTCCAAAATGTAACAGTGCTTAAAAATGACATCAGTAATATTCATTATGAACAGGATGTTAACATTTACAAGACCTAACACTGACACTACACTGAGTCACAGCATCAGAAGGGGGTGGGATTGTATGGTTTTAATAGTATAGAAAATAGTTTAATTTGCCAGTAGCATTAAAACATAGCAGACACTACTTACTGAAACTTCTTCTTCTTTTGGCTTTTCCCGGTTAGGGATCACCACAGTGGATCACTGTCCATTCATGATTGGCAGTGGAGTTTTATGGTGTTGAGTTGCCAGCCCGGCGCCCAACCTTCCACAGAAGGCACACATGCATGCACTCATGCCTATGGCTAATTTAGTGTCCAATCCACCTACAGCATGTCTTTGGGATGTGGGAGGAAACCCACGCGATCTCAGGGAGGACATGCAGACTCTGCACAGAAGGCACCCAAGCCGAGGATCGAACTGGAGAACTACTTACTGAAACTTAGGTTGTACACTTGCTTTTCCAATACCTTTTATTTGGAGTTCTCAGCATCCCAATTTCCACCTGCTGTAATAATGGTTAGGGAATTGATTTTACAAATTATAGACTTCCATTATAAATTCGTGTTGCTTTGTGCACGAAGAATAAACATTTAGAAACAGTAGAGGTTTATTAAAAGAACTATAATGAAGCATCATCTCCTAGTATTATCTAAGTCCTGTCCAAAATAGCATCAGGGAGGGATAATTTAACAAGAACAACCCACCCCTGCACTACTGGATGTAGTACTAGACCCTATTATTAAACTAAGCTATTTCTTCTTAGTAATTTGTTTCCATTACTCAAAATTCATATGGGTTTCTTGTATAAAAATAATTCCTGCTTTAGATTTGAAGGCTAGATAAAAGAATAATTTCCTTTTCTTTAATGAGTGAATCCCCTTAACATTACAAGAATCTATTGTCCACATCTAGTTAGCAGAAAATATATGTAAGTAAATCTGTATCACTATGTGAACAAGGAGTTATGGTGAGATATATTTGACCAAGAAATAAAGGTGATATATGACTTAAATGTTTTCAAGGCTAGTAGTATTAGTTATATAAAATAGGTGTAGCACACAAAGCATAAGTCTCCCCACATACTCCCAGTGCCTAAATACCAGACTCCAAAGCCAGGAAATGGTAAATTATAAACTGGTGTGAGGCTATTAAGTTCCATTCTTGTACAGTATAAAGCTTTAATAAAGCATCTTTCTTTATATGTAAATAGTTCGATAAAATAAAAATTGGTTTGACTAGGCTAAACTAAACATCACTAAACCATTACTACCAAATAATACAAATGTTACCATCAACACAGCTCAAGAATTAATTAGTTGTTTAACAAGTTGAAAAGAAAAATTATAAAGGTTTAAATTATCCAGAAATGCAGCAATACCCTTTCATTTAAGGCTAACAATAAACTTCTTGCTGAAAAACAAATGATCCAAATAACTTTGCTTGCAATATTCTTAGATAATATCCAAGAAAACAACCACATTGTTGATTATAGGGGCAATTTGTCTGTGCATGGGTTATTTAGCTGAAGGCATTTCCTGCAATGACAGGAAGTGATATCCGGATTAAACACCAAGTGTAAACTATTCCCCAATCACAACTGTAATGCAGGAGGAACAAGCAAAGAGCATGAACAACAACGTCATTTAATGTCAATCTCAAACTAGTCAAGCGCAGTGGTTTTCAACACAAAGCAGGCCACTCCATACTCACAAACAGACCTGGTAAGTATCTTCCAGGACTGATATAATCATAAACTAAATTGTACTGTCAGGTGTAAAGTTAAAAATGTTACAAAAAATAGATTTTGCTTCTTTTAAGGTTTCAATGCGTATTTATCACCCTTATGCCTGAAGCAGGGCAGTGCACCTGGAACTTTATATTGTTTGCAATTAAGAAGGAGCAAAATAGAGAGCATTTCTTTCTTTCTTGTTTTATTTGTAAGGAAAAGTCTTGTAACAAAATTATTTTGTTGTTCCACACAAAAACTTTCATTTCTTTGCTGCTGTTAGTATTTTTAAGACATCCTGGACGTTTAGGAGTTTAATGTAAACTTATCTCAGTCTGCCGACTAGAGATGGTGGCTTCAATGCTCTATGTACTCTTTCAATGATTATTTGACCTACCACTGGATTATTCCCTGAAAGCTTACTGAATATTTGGCATAAGGTCTTTAACAGGACTGTCTGATCATATTTTTCAGGTCAACCTCTATCTAAAGTGTTATTGCACCTGCGTCTTCCTTCCAGATCATTTATTTCTGGTATATATCATGTCAATTTTTGCAATTATCATTGTTTCGTAGTTGATCAGTTTTTACCTTGTTTTTGGTTATTTTGGCTTCTGATAGTTCTAGCCTGCAGGCTATTTGGTTAAGACTGGTATTTAGTAACTGAAATTGATGCAAAAGTTTTTGAATAGCAAGTTGTAATGGCTGAAGTGCCATTTTAGATCTTCTAAGACAAAGGATTGCTCAAGTTTTGGTTTAGATGCATTTCACTTATCATTATGTTTAGTAGTTTTTGCATGTTTGGAAACAATCCCCCGAATTTACTATCCCTCCATGCAGGACTAGCTTATTCCTGCACGGAGGTGGTCGTTTATGAGCAGGACTACAGCGCACCATGCATAGTAATGAGGTGCACTGCCTGAGCTCCTAATCTTACACAGAGCATGTAAAAGTGCAGGGGGTGTGTCTAAGAGCAGAGCACTCAGAATATACACGCTCCCACAATGAAGAACAGCAGACAGGGGTAAGAAATGAGCGAGACCGCTCATGGGTGTCGGCATATCCCCACCAACAATCCCCCTTGTCTACATCAAAAGTATAGAGAAATAAAATGAACAAACCCGTTTTTTTTTTTAAATCGGATTAAAGCTAACCATAGGTGTGTGGGTGTGCCCAGTGCTTAGCTATGGTTAATGCAGCTTAAATGGCTGAAGAGGATAACAAGGACGATATATACAAATGAAGCAGCATAGCAATAGAGTAGTGGGCATTTGCCTTACGAGCAGACACTCCCGGTTCGAGTCCCACTGCAGCACATTTCATTTTCCATGGCAAAGTACGTCATGACTAATATTTTTGTTGCATAACCCACTAAATAAGATATATTTATGAACTGGAGTACTACAGTTTGAGGTGTCAGTGTCATAATAAATAAAGCACTAGTAAGCAGGTTTAAGCAACAATAAGCAGTAGTAAGCATATTTCAGCACTAGTAAGCGAGCTTAAGCCTGTTTGCACTGTGGTAAGCAATGGGCACACAGGTTAAGTAATTCTAAAGCTAACTCACTGTAAGCATATGTAACTGGAGGTTAGCAGTGCTTACCCTCGAGCCAACCCATGCAAACCCACTTACAACTGCTCAAAAGTGCTTTAATCGCTCTGTATCCAGTGACCCTTGTTCTGCCATTAACAAAATAAACAGCCATGCAGGTCTCGAACCCAGGACCCTATACACCACAGTCACAGTAGATAACCACCAAGCCATCACTGAAGTACAGAAGAATGAGGCATTAGCAAACAAGTCTTCACCATAGTAAAACCAAACTGAACCTGTAAAAGGAATCAGTATACAGACATATGCGCCTTAACCCACTACATAACATAAATATGTGAACTGGAGTAAAGCAGTAAGCCCAGACATCAGGTGTAATAATAATAGAGTGACAAAGTCCCCAGTAAAACACAAGGACCCCATACAGTGTACATACACATGAATCATGGATACCAGGCATACATATAAGTTGTAATGAATATTAACTCTATGCCAAAAAGGAATTATAATGCAAACTGTAATGTAAGCAATGCTAAGCATTGCACAGGTCAGCTTAGGAGGTGTAAGCAATGTGTAGGCCAGCTAACTCAATGTGCCCAGTGTTATACCCCTTTAAACAATGCCAACCCTAGGTAAGCAGGTTTGCCCATAGCCTAGCCTTTTCAAAACTGGCCAATCACAGAAAAGTGAGGGAAATCGGCCCTATTTAAACCCAAGAGGTGGGAATACATAATTCCCTTGCAGGCACAATGGCAGTAAGGTGAGAAGGTGTGCACTTCCAGGTGCAGCGCTGGTGCATCCAGGAGTCTAGAGTCATGGCCGGACTCCTTGTCAAAGAGCATGATCAGAGACTGCTGCAGGGCCAATACCAGGGCACCCAATATAAGGCGGAGGCCTGGGACCGTGTCACCCATGACCTCACCAGTGCCACTGGCATACCCCGAACTGGTGAGCAGGTCAGGCATCTCTATGTTGACCTGAAGCAGTGCACAGGTCAGGCATCACTATGCTGACCTGAAGTGGTGTAAGGGAGACCTCTTGGACCAGTGGATCCAAGAGGCTAGAGCAGAAGGGGATGTTCCAGTTGTCTGCAATTATCACCCCACTGTGTGCGTAATAATTGTCAGCTCAGGTATATCATGGATAGGTATGGATAAATATTAATCTTATGTTCCCAACAGCTGCAATGGAGTGGGCCATGAACCAGGAGGCCCACGTCAGTCACCTGGCGAGGTTGCAATGTCAGGCAGGTCAGTACTACTCATGCATTTACTGTCAAATAAATAAAACTAAAAGTAGTAGTAAATCAGATGCCTGTATAAAACCTGTATTGTTCAAGGCAAGTACTGCATCCACTGGAGAATATGGCAGGAAGAGTCTCGTATAATATGTATATCAATAAAAGCGTAACAGCCTGACAATAAAGGTCTAACTGCTGGACTGCATGTTTATACTCTGGTATCATATGGTAATGTAGAGTTGCAATCATGTAATAGTACTGTTGTATTAAGCATTGTTACCCACACCGTGCACCATAAATTGAATGTAAAGGAATGCGTGTATACGAATGGTGTAGTCCCCAGAGGCCATTTAGCACAATTGAGACACATAGACAGAAAACAGAAAAAATGCAGACAACAAAACCTAAATAGCACATGCAACTGAGATGTGAACTGCTGTTTTGTTTAGCACACACAGCCATGGTTCGAATCCTGGGAGTGGTAGTAGTCTGCATACAGAATCATATCCCACAACTGTACACTTATGTCCAGAATGTCCAGTAAAGTGGCCCATATATGTTGACTATCAACCTGTCCCCCTGAGAAATCAGTGGGATGACCCCAGACGTATAGGCAGCAAACAGGAAATACAACTGATTGACACACATCTATGAGAACAAAGCTGGCACACTAGCGACTCCCCAAAACCTTATGAGACTAAGAAGCCCAGTATGTCCCATATACACCCCAACTTGTTGAGCTGTGGCCAGAGTGTGTACAGTAACAGAGTGAGATGTATGTGCATAATAGTAATGTGGAATCTGGTACTGTGTGTGGGAACATTCAGGTAGTGCTAACAAACAATTCCCCCACAGGTCTGCCAGATACCAACACTATACCCAGAAATACAAGAATGATACCATGTACTGGTACTGTTTACATTGGTATGTATGACATTGCGACTGATGCAGTTACTCTGAATAATGAGGTATTACACATCACTGTCACCCACATTGACCTACAGAGTATTATTATCTAGGAGATCTGTATAAGAGTGTTGTAATACCAGGTCAGAATGCAAAAGCACAGGGGATTAATAAGACAGGAAGCAGACAGGAAATATACAGCAATATCTATATAGCAGACACAACTGTGATGGATAGTGTTTAAGTTGTAGCAGACACAGCCATTGTCTGAATCCTGGGAGTGGATGTAGGCTGCATACAGAATCATACCCCACAACTGTACAGATGAGGCCAGAATGTCCAGTATATGGGCCCATATCTGCTGCCTGTCCCCCTGGTAAGTCTATGGGATGATCCCAGATGTTTAGCCAGCAAACAAGGAATACAAGTGATTGTCAAACATCTATGAGAACAACCCTGTCACTGTAGCAACCCCCAAAACTGTTAGGAGAGTAATATTTCAAGTATGTCCTATCTACACGCCCATGTTGTCAAGCTGTGACCAGAGTGTGTACAGTAACAGAGTGAGATGTATGTGCATAATACTAATGTGTAATCTGGAAGTTTGTGTGACAACAGTCAGGTAGTGCTAACAAACATTGCTCCCACAGGTACATGGGATACGAACACTGTGCTGAAAAATAAAGACCATTATAACCTGTACTGGGACTGTTCGCTCTGGTATTGTAGGGAATTGTGAGTGTTGCAGTTTCTCTGAATAATAAAGTATCACTGATCACTGTCACCCACACTGTGCTACATAATATAACTGTGTAGGAAAGCATGTATATGTGTGTGTCAGGTCACTAAAGGTGGAAGAAGGCAATATTCTAAATACGTCCCAGCACACCAGCATGTGGTCAACACATGACCAGAGTCTGTGCAGAAAGAGTTTGATAGCTATGTGCACAACATCAACGCAATACCTGGGAGTATGTGTAGAAACAGTTAGTGTTAACAAATATTCCCTCCACAGGTATACCAGGTAAGCGGTGCAGGTAAAACCAGATCATGTGTAACGATGACAACAGCCATATCACAGTCCAAACTAAGGCTATAGGATAGTGTAGTAAGGCTTGTAAGGTACAGATAACAGCACTGACTAGGAAAGTAATGTGGACTACAGGAATATACTAGTTGTTAATTGACATCTTTCTCTCCTCCCCACCATATCTCCAATAATCAACATACTCACTCCAACTGGTATGTAACGACACCTATGTTCTGATAATGTCCAATTGTTTGATAAATATTTTAATTGTTGCCATGCATGTGCCATAATGAATTATTCCAACATTGGTGACATGGTGCCATCAATGTACCTGCATGCTGTTCTTATTACCACTGTGGTCCCATATATGCATGTGTTCTGTTTGTTATGCAACTGTTCCGAATCTGGTGTCTGAGTTAATGGGAATATCCATGCATGCTGTTATACCTAACCCTGGAATGTGTTGACTATTACTAACCCACATATGATGATGAAATCTAAACACTATAGCACGCTTGGGAAGGCCGGTCCCAGCAGACCCACCTGTCCCACCTCAGCTGGCCGTGGCACTGGGCACCAGCATGTCTGGGGCCCAACCTGGGACCCCTGTCCATTGGTCTTGCACCCCCTTCGGGTGGAACCGCCTCAGGGGATGGGGCTTGCACGGACAGGCACCTGTCACCCAACGTCAGGTCAGGGTCATGGTGCATAGAGAGATCAACCAGCAGCTTGGTGATCTTCTACTCCAGCTCAAGGGCCATGTGTCACAACTAGAGCATCATTCTGGCTCTGCGACTCAGCCCTCCAGCACAGCCACCATCGGGGCTGTAAAGGTGCAGTGGTGACTGCCCATGGGTGGGGACCTCAGTCCCACTGTTTCCACAAGGGGGCTCATGGGCTTCCAAGTTCCCAGCACCCCTCCCCATCAAGGTGTTTACCCCCCACAGGTGTCATATACTGCCCCTGTATGTGTCTTGTTTGTCTTGTCTGTTAACCTACGCAACCTACCTCCCCAAATATACCTACTACCCCTCCCCAACATCCTACTCTCACCTGAAAAAAAAATGGGCAATCTGTTCACACAAAAAAATCTCGCCCCAAACATAGCTGTCCATTTCACACATGTGTCCACTGAACACATGTAATCCGGTCTAATTGGCATCACAACTTTAAACCCTGCTCAATCTCTGGAAACACTCTTCTCTATTTCTCTACACCACCTACCAATCACAAACTACTCCCTACAAAATCTACTTATTACTATGGCCTCAATAAATAAAACTCTTTTCACAAACATACTACTCTTAACTACCATAATAGCCTGTCTTGCCATACCTTATTCACTCACCTCCATTGAAAATCTTACTCTATATGAACAAAACCATTACATCCAACAAACTTTACCATCTTCATTCAGCTACTCCCTTAACCACAGTAACATAACTTGTACCTCAAACTATATACTACCTAAATATCATAGAGCAACCCACATTATTTACTTCAATACCAAAAAGACCTTTATCAACCTCTTTAAACTCCTTAAAGCTATACAACACCCCCAGCAACATCCCCTCCTAGACGGTGATATTCATCCATCTAACTCCCTCTTGATAGCTCACCTTAACATTAGAAGTATTAGCAATAAAATTTCCCACCTGCATGCTCTTCTTGATGTCCACTCATTTGACATTTTATGTCTTACAGAAACTTGGCTAAAACCATCCACTCTAGACCAGGAAATTACCCCTCCTGGCTACAATGTCCTTAGAAGTGACCATAAAATCAAAAAAAGGTGGAGGTATAGCCATTATCTATAAATCTAACCTCCAAATTTCAACCTTTAATGTGCTTCTACCATCAGACACCAAATCTGAAATCCTAATTACCAAACTCCAAATCAATACCTCCAAATCCATCTAACTAATTTGCATGTATCTCCCCAGGTAATAATAATACCAATACTCTTGAAAACCTGCTTAGTTACCTCTCTACCCAACTACCCTAAGAGACAATTGTACTGGGTTACTTTAACATCGACTGGTCTACTTGTAGTTCTCCTAACCCTACTAACCACATAAACCTCTTTGGACTCTCACAATTAATAACAACTCCTACTAGAATCCACAAACCTAGCAGTAAGGAAACTACTCTGGACTGGATCCTTATTAACAGCCACCCTGAAACTTATACTCCAGGAACCCTTCCCGACGATATCAATGACCATATGCTTACCTACATTATTAGACAAAAAGTCCATACTCCAACTACTCATAATCTTAGAACCTCTCACTCAAAACAATACTTCAATCCTGACAGCTTCCTAAATGAATTACAAGCATGTGACTGGTCACCACTAACCCATCTTGAACTGGATGAGGCTGTCACCTACTTTAATACTAGCTTTCTTCAAATCCTTGACTGCCATGCACCTTATCATTCTACTAGAATAAAAACCAAATCTGCCCCATGGCTCACAAAACAAACGAGGCAAAAGATACTCCTCAGAATTAAAATCTGGACTAAATGGAGAGCCACCAAATGTTCAACAGATTACCTCCTCTTTAAACAGCTAAGAAATGCCACCAAGAAAGATATTCTTAGAGACAAAAAAGACTTCTACCTTCACCTCTAACAAACCAGTCAACAAACTCAACAAATATTTTGGTCAGGGATAAACAAACTTCTTCAACCAGGCCAGCCTACTACTCCAGACCCAGCCGGTTTCAACCATAACAACTTCAAACAGATCCCTGGCACCTTTAATAAATATTTTACAGAAGCCATTCAAACTCTAGCTAATTCCTTACCACCCTTCACTGCTTCCCCACTAGATATACCCAAGACTTCATCTCCCGCCTTTCATATACAACCTGTATCTACATCTCTCATCTGTAAATTACTTTAAAAACTGAAACCTTGCACCCCTTCTGCTGACCGTCTCCCATCTGAATACCTACAAACTGCTGCAAAAGCCATAGACATTCCCATCTCTATCCTTATTAACAGAACCATCTCAGAAGGCAAAATTCCCACTTTATGGAAAGTATCCCACATCATCCCCCTACATAAATGTGGACCTTCTACTGAGCTTTTTAACTTTCTTCCGATTGCTTTACTCTCCCCATTAGCTAAGATAATGGGAAAATGTATTCACAAACAACTACTTAACCACTTACTACAAAATAACATACTAGCAAACTGCCAACATGGCTTTATGCCATTCCATAGCACATCAACTGCCCTCTTATCCTTTACCGAATCTATTAACAAAATTCATAACAATAACTCTTGTTCCTCTGCACTATTTATTGACCTGTCAAAAGCCTTTGATATGGTTAACCATAACTTACTTCTAGATAGACTAAAGGCCCATTCTCTCGATCCTCAATCTATACAATGGTTTAGGTCTTATTTGGAAAATAGACATCAAGCAGTACTTTGGCAGAACAGTCTGTCTTCACGACTCCCAGTAAATATTGGAGTTCCTCAAGGCTCTATCTTAGGTCCCCCACTCTTTTCCTTATTTATCAACAATCTACACATGAATATACCTCAAGCAACCTGCATTCAATATGCTGGCGACTCCACCTTAATCTGTTCAGCCAAGAATATACCCTCTCTCCACTCTCTTACCCAAACTCTTTTTAATAATGTTGAAAACTGGTTTTTGGAACACTGCCTACTCCTGAATCCCAAAAACAACAAAACTACTGCTTTTTACTCCAACCCATAAATCACTTACTCCATTCTTCTCTGTAACCTCTAACAATGGTACCAACATAACCCCAGACAGTACAACCCGCCTACTAGGTGTAACAATTCATAATCGTCTTAGCTTTGATGACCATATCAACTGCATCATAAAGTCTGTCAACAAAAAACTTGGTACCCTTTATAGAATTAAACCCTTCCTTACCCCTTCTGCAAGGAAATCTATTGCCCAGACCCACCTAATTTCCACCTTCTTCTATGCCTCTGTTATATATACTAACCTATCCAAAAACAACTTCTCTAAACTCTCCAGCTGTTATAATAGCATAGCTAGATTCATTACAGGCTCTCCCTTTAAAACTCACCACTGCCTCAACCTCAAACAACTGGAATGGCTAGAATTGCAAACCACATACTCTGTCAACAACTACTTATTACTCAAAAGATCCTTTACCACCCTAACAACACTCCTATCCTCACTAATCTAATTACACCATATAAAAATCTAGCTACACTACGCTCTGCTAATAAGCTTCTAGTTTCCTCTATTAAATCCAACAACAAAGCCGGTGATTCACTTTTCTCAAACACTGCAGGTAAAACTGGAATATGCTTCCTTCTGAATTATCAACCATTGCATTGACTTCTCTATTTTAAAAACATCTTAAAGAACATCTCAAAACTCATTGGCTCTGTCCATGTGCCAACCCAGACTGATATATTTTTCTCCCTTCCTTTCTACCCCTCTAACCTATGCCTTCAAATCTAGCTATTACCCTTTTTTTCATAATATGAAGATAAATATAACTTCTTTTTTTCTTAACTGACTCTTGCTCATACCTTCTCATATGTGTAGTATATTGATTAGTATATTTTTTTACTAAAATTGTTATAGTTTATAATTTTTAATTTTTCTTTGAACAACGCTGCCTCTGTATTTGCTTTATTATGTCTTTTTATATTGTTAACTTTGTCACTGTTCATGATTGGAGCTTTTCTCCCCGGGCCTCTACTGAAAATTGACATATATCCAGCTAGACTAGCCTGGTCAACAAATGTAAAATAAATAAATAATAAATAATAAACTTATTATTGTTGTCCTCACCCCCTTCCAGGGGTTTGAGTGTCCAAATCTACCTCCAAATTCAGTGTATATGCACTGCTGCTGCTATAGAAGAAATTGGCAGCTATGGGCCATCCCTACACCCTTCCTGCACATCCTGGCTAGTTTACCTACTGTCTTACCCTCTCTGTGCCTCTTTTTTCACCACTTTCCTATCAACCCCTTTTTCTTTTCTTTTAAAGAAATTAGAGCGGGGGTAAACGGGAGTAAACACTTTTAAGCAGCAGTAAGTGGATTTCAGTCTGTTTGCACGGGGGTAAGCAATGCCTGCACTGTTTAAGCAATTTAGAAGCTAACTGAGTATAAGAAACTGTAACCGGAAGTTAGCAGTGCTTACCTCCACACAAACCCACGCAAACCTGCTTACAACTACTCAAAAGTGACTTACTCAATCTGTATCCAATGGCCCTTGTTCTGCCCAGCAAGAAAACAAACAGCCTCTGCAAGGCTCAAACCAACTAATCTGCACACCATAGACAATGTGATTTACCACTAAGCCATGTCAGATATACATAACTCTGATGTAGTCACAAACATATCATTCAGCTCAGTCAGTCAACAATACAGAGAATATATTCCAACATGTAGATGTATGTGTATGTGTAAATATTTTAGTATCTAAACAGATACAACATATTTATGTATGTAGATATATATATAAACATATATACATACATATCAATATATATGAAGATATATACATGCAAATGCCTCCATAGATATATATGTCTACATCTATATGTCTAAATATATACAGCAAGTTACATATATGTAAGCAGCTATATATATGTATATATGTGTAGGTATATATAGACATAGTTATATTTATGTAAGCAGATATATATATATATATATATATATATATATATATATATATATATATATAGGTATATATGGACATATATCTGTAGATAACAATGGGAAAATAACTACAACATATATGTCCACATATACCGTTAATGGGGTTGAGAGGCCCCCAAAAATATACGTCTTGTATGAATAGGTATAGCCCCCCCACAGCCAAACATGTGTGCCTTGTAATACACTACCAAGTGTTGCAGATCCCATAACCAGGACCTGACACGACATGGGCACAAGATGTTAACAGTACTACATCCCATCTGTATGATGTCAGACTGGTATTGGTAACATATCATGCAGTACAGTCTGGCTCCCATAGGAAATGTACAATGAGGAAGCTATCAACATCCCCAGGATACATATACACAGAAACATATATGCAGATACGGATATACACACACATATATATATATATATATATATATATGTATGTGCATATAAATGGATATATGTCACTACACATACACACGCAGAGATATGTACAGTAAGATATATATGTAGAAGGTGCACAAAATATGCAACAGCCACTATGCCTACAGTTAAAACCTTATAAACTGGACACTGTATGAGCCACCCATACAAATGACAATAGCTGCCTGCAACATATACCCACAGAGATTTCATAGGATATAATACCACACACAGATTTGCATAAATAGAAAACTTTATTTGTGTACTATTACAGTTTTATATGCCATGTCATATAACTGTTCAGACACTGACATCCATATAAACAAAGTAATGCAACTGTGAAACAGTTATACTAATATAGTAGTCTGGAAAGGTTCAGAAATGTTGCTGTCCAGGCCAAGCCCTTCAAATAGTACAATAGTAAAGACAGACTTGGTCACAGGATACCAATCAACAGTAAGTAATGCAGGTGTATAGTTCAGCAGCCTCTATCTACACTCTGTACACAATCACTAGCTGGTAAAGACTTCAGTTGACACAATGGGTTGTAACTGTTACATAACAAGGCATAACTGATGCCCTCACAAGCACACTGTCAAACAGAACAGTCTGTATGGCAGGAGGCTGTCGGCCTGCATTAACCCAATTTATGTAACTAATTTAAATACAAGTGAATTGTATGTTACTGTACATCCAGATACCTTAAGGCAGCTCACCCCTGATACCACCACATTTTGTAACAGCCTAGGTTAAATATGGTGCATCCCCCCCCTCAGACTCAATAATACAGGACCATATACCACTGTTACATACACTGGCCTCTGTAGTGCATAAGGGCACACATAAAGTGTGTAGGTGAAGCCCACACATATATGGCCCCAGCCCCACTGTATGTGTGGGGGATAGAACAGCAGTGGACTGATGGCAGAAGTGGCAGCATGATATACTCACAGCCCACTACAGAACAACCACTGACAGCATGTCATATTTGCAAAGCTTGGTATGTAGGTGGAGGACAGAGGCTGGAACACAGGCCCATATGTGGAAAACAGTTGCCATACACTAAGCAAGTCGCTGCTGTTACAGGATATTCTGCAACATACCCTTAGTCAGGGATTTGAGGTTAGAAATATAAATGGATGTAGCCATGTACTGATAGCACACAATACACACACTGCCAGTGAAATATCTGACACAGGAGCTGTGTGGTGGACAGACAAAACATGACAGGCACACATCTGGCCATCAAGACGATGGGCCCACAGATGAGAGCTATGCAGACAGACTGCATTCCAAGATAAACTAGTTTGCACACACAAATCCTGTAACACCAGTACTATACAAAGCATAACACAACTCTACTCACTCTGTCTGTAGTTCTGGAACCTCCTACAAATATGTAGCTGGCCTAAGTCTGCAGGTTTTCCTGTAAGAGGTATTGCTACCTGCTGTCTGTAACACTGATGCCCAAACACAGGAAGGATGTCCATCACACAGGAAAGGTAAAGGGACCATGTCCACATGATGTAGGGATTTATACTAGGTGGTTGCCATGACAGTGGTAAATGGAAGTTCAACACAGCAAGCTGCATGCAGTTAGCAAGTGGAGGACACTGATTGGTGCAGAGGCCATCACCTGATCATGTGTATCACCTGCTAAAGCCATTATATAAATTTATTCAAAGCAGCTCATTCCATTTACTAGAGAGAGAGACAGGGAGAAAAAGAGAAAGAAAGAAAGAAAGAAAGAAAGACAAAAAGAAAGAAAGAAAGAAAGAAAGAACCCCTTCAAAAAACAAAAGCCTAAGGCAAAGGCATTTATTCAGCATTCATTCATCAAGACATCATTCCCACAACAGGTATCTGAAGTATATATACATGTAATAGAATGTAGTACCTGGTCCATAATAATAGGATATATGACGTGGAATGATTTATATGTGCCATCAGGTGTTGTTGTGACGATGTTCAACTGAACAACTGCTATGGACAATGTCTTTCCCTGTGGGTAGTGGGCCATAGCCATCAACTGTGCAGGTCAGCACTGACTGACAAGATGTAAGCCATCATAGTGTATGTTGTGTAATGGGAAGTATGTATATTACATGGCCAATAACTAGTGATGGAAGTAATGCCATTATGATGGACACGTGGGACCCATGGCCCACCACTGGCAGGATACTCAGGTTAATCTGTAATGTAGCATGTCAGAATGCCATAGGTGTGTAATAGGGTTACTTGCAATCGGGTCCTACATATACACCCCTAATGTCAGGCTGTGTCTATATGTGGCACCTGTCTGTGTTGTAGCAAGGCAGAACAGTGCACCTGTGCAGGAAGGTGTTGTGAGATTGTGGAGCTGATGTCTGAATGTACCCCACATATAGGTATGCATATGTGTACATATGTCACATATATAATATATAATATATAAAGATATCTATGTATACCAGCATGTATGTCCACAAATATACATATACCCATGTGTAGACATATATATGTGCACATATATACAACATCACATATATCCACACATATATAAATATACACCTATATGCACGTCTATGTATATACAAACACACACACAAACATATATGTCTGTAAAGACATGTCCCCTATATTACTACCGCAGTGATGCATGCTATGTATAAGGCACCAGCACACATAGCAATACACACAGATATCCACAGTTGGCAGTGTGTGCAGCATGGATGGGTTTGTCACATGTTAGTATCTTGTTGGGCCCACATTGCTCCCATCTGTGAAGTATGCAATGGGAATATGGGGAAGTATGGCAGGTACCCTTGTGGAGGTGGTCAAGGTTGGTAGATACAGAGGACAGTCTACAGGGGTGGTATGTGACACATGGTGGGTAAACACCCTGGATGGTGTGTGGTCTATGATGTGAATGCCCCATGGGCCCCAATATGGGCACAATGGGAACAAGCCTCCCACCCACTGCTACTCACAACAGCAGTCCACGTCTGAAGATGCCTGGTCTGGTGGCTGAGCAGGAGGAGCATGTTGGCCCTGTGAATGTGTACTGAGTGCCTCAGTCTGATGTAGCACATACACATGTGTCTGTGGATCCCAGTATGGAACAGACCCTAAACCTGACCTCAGGGGACAGGAACATGTCTGTGTGTGCCCTGAGGGTGGGACAACATCCCCTGGGTTGGTTTCACCTGATGGTATTGCTAAACCAGTACATGAGGAGGTCCCAGGTTGAGACACACATGTGATGTGGCAGGTATCATGGGCAGATGGGTTTGGAGAGGTGGTTCTGCTGGCCAATAGAACATATACATGTTATTGTGTCACTGTTATAGAACATATGTTGGTAGTATAAGTCTACACAATCCCGGTACATATCCAACAGCATGCATAGATATCCCCAATAACACAGAATGTCAGATGTGCAGCAATCCCAAAGCAGCCATACCACTGGCATATATGGAACCATAGTGGCCCTAACAATGGCATACAGGTGAATAGTTTGTAACAGGCCAGCAATGATAGTGTCCACACAAGGGACATGGCTACAGTCACATAGCAGAAAGTGTGGTACAATACAATATCTGTCCCACTGGTAGATAAGCTGTAGCCATACCTAATGAGTTGTGTGTACAGTTTGTTGAAGCTGATATGGTGGGGGCTGACAGAGACGTGCATTATGAACTGTGGTAACCTTGCTGTATGAGTTGCTCAGACCTGTTTCCACCTTTATGTCTTTCAGCCAAGATGCCACATGCACGGTTGTCCACCTATTCACAAGCAGAGAATGATGTGGTGATATCACACTTGATCCAGCACTACCCAGTATTGTTTGGAAGGGCTGCACATGAGCAGCATGAGTGGACTGCCCTGTGGAACGACCTAGTCCACAGGGTCAATGATGTTGGACTGCACAACCGCAGTTATGAGCAGGTCCGGCATCATTGTAATGACCTGCTTCACAATGCCTGTTGGTGTGCTGCTGCAGTCCAGGGGGCTCACATTGCCACAGGGGGGGCATGCCATCCATCCCCCCTGACATGTGTGGAGGAGCTCCACGGCCAGGCTCATGGTACCTGCCCATCCGGCCAGCCATCAACCGCTGGACACCTTCGCCCACACACTGGCTGAAGAGCATGAAGGTAAGGACACAGGGCACATCAGTAGACCACTGTTGTGTATACATACACATTGGTACAGGTAGATCATTCATATCTGACATGTTATAGATATATTGTGTTGCTGCACTGTAGTGATAAACAGGTGTCCAAATGTGGTAGTATCATGAGAATTTACCATTGATGTAGTGTAATACTGCACCCACCATGTAGCACTGCCACAGGTGTGGCCACTGACACTGCATCTCTCACCCTCTTATGTAGGTCCATCTGGGATACCACCAAGGCAGCAGCCTGTAGTTGGTGACTATGTTTTATGTAGACGTTTGCCAACACAGCGGGCATGTAATGGCGATGGTATATTCCATGCACACATCTAACACATCTACCCTGAATGCATGCTGTATATGTGCATGTATTGTTGCTGTGAAATACACAGTCTCACAGGGGTAACCATGATGGGGTAGTGGAAGGGTATGTCAGACACCTGCATGATAACTAACATCCTGTCATTGCAGAATGTGTCCACAGGGAGTAACATACTGGTGGGAGACATGGCCTACAGTAGGGACATGTTCGGAACAACACCCATATACAGTGCAATACCAGTGTGCATACCTGCAGGACAATGGCACCTGCTGCAGAGATACTCTATGGCATAAGGCATTACAGTAGTCCATATTATCAGCTGGGTCTAGGCTGCAACATGTGGTGTTCAGTGTATGGGGCACTGCAAAGTGACACACATGTATAGGGCTTACTTGTCATGTATCTGCATAAAGGCTAAAGGAGGGGGGACTCACCAGTGCACTGCAGCAGGGATCCTAAGGATGCTAGGAATGGCTCTATCTGCACATAGTCAGGTTCAGGACTTGTGGCAGCCATAACCCTACCCACACAGCAATATTGACAGCAATGTGTGAACATCACGGGATGTGCACATGAGTAGACCTTGCAATCATGCAGAATAGGGGGACATGTTTAAGGGAGACTGAACATAC
Organism: Protopterus annectens; assembly: GCF_019279795.1. NCBI lineage: Eukaryota > Metazoa > Chordata > Ceratodontiformes > Protopteridae > Protopterus > Protopterus annectens. Next base: position 579,302,394 of record NC_056737.1, read on the forward strand.
ACTGGCAAATGAAGATGGCCCATGCTGGTATACCCCTTCCAGGAGTAGTGACTGCTGTAGTATACACAAGAGATGCAATAAACCATCATGATAAGGGTGTGCACACATATGCCCACACGGTGTGTATGCATTGCGGTCAGCAGCCACACCTAACACAATCTGTAGACACTGCATGTGAAAGTACAGGACACATGTCTGACTCGTGTACTGCTAAGATATGCAGTGATGTGGTCCCATGGCAGATCAAGGATGTGTGCTTCATATCAATAAAGGTGTGTACACCCCCCATAGCCATGGTATGCTTTGATGGTTGTCAGTGGAAGAGTATTGGAGTGGTCATACATGGTCTGTTGAAGTTGATAGCTGTAAATCAGGCATTCACCAAAGACAACTGTCCACATATCACCCCAACTATGTGTTGCTGAAAAACATAGGGGCTGTGAGACGTAAAGCTGACAAAACTGACACAGTACTACACATTCTGCAATAGGTTGTACACCTGTGAGTTGTGGTGCATAGTACACAGCAGGGTGCAGAGCAGGTGCACAGCAATACTGTCCACATGGGTGCAGTGGTATCCAGGGGAAGGGGCATCACCTAGTGACACAGCACATGCATCACACACATGTATACTGTTGCTAGCGTGGATTGACTATAGCTGAACTGTATGCTGTTCTGTACCATATGTTTTGCATGTTGACAGATGGGTAATAGGAGGACTGTGTGTACTATCATTGTGCAACCTCACCTGTGTGTGTGTGTGTGTGTGTGTGTGTGTGTGTGTGTGTGTGTGTGTGTGTGTGTGTGTGTGTGTGTGTGTGTGTGTGCCCTGGTGGTTAGTTCGTTTGTCTGCAGGGTCACTCTGGTGAAGTGGAGGGAGGTAGATGCATGTAGGATGCATGTGTACATGTGTGTGTTGGTGTGGATGGCCATGTATGCACGTGTGATTGTGGGGTGTTCATATGGCTGTACCTCCCTTTGGGACCATGCAGTACATGGACTGCCACATTACACACCAGGAATACTTGTCATGCATGTAATCACAGGACAGCAAATAGTATAATATGGTCTGTAGCATGGAACAGGCATACAGAGGGAAAGTAGTCACTAGGTACACCCTTAATATCACAGTCAGCAGAGAGGTCAACTACAACCCATGTATGCAGCACTACAGATGCATTGGGGAAGTACTAGTAAACACCAGGGAGTGTATCCAAATATTACAAATGTCACATGATAGGCTGAAGGAGCAGCATATCTGGCATGTACTGAGCATTACATACACGATGCACCAGTGCGAGATATTATGAATACAACTTAGTAGCCGACACATAAAGGGGCCATGCACATCATGTCCGGACATACAGAGGGCGCATACCGAATGACAGCAGTGAGGCTATGTAAAACCACTACAACACAGGTCAGGCAGGTAAAGTAGCAACAGGCCTTGTGTTGTGGCCTCTTGTGTGGACATTTAGAGGACTGAGATGTTAATGAGTGGTATCAATGTGAGTATGTTAACAAGTGTTATGAAGGATGGGGTAACACATGGACATATACGTGGGACTGTCTGTAAAGCCATGGAGAAGTAGATACTAAGGAGGTGTGTGTGTGTGTGTGTGTGTGTGTGTGTGTGTGTGTGTGTGTGTGTGTGTGTACTGTTAGGCAATGCTGTACATGTTTTCAAGTGTGTTTATTGTTTTCCCCCACAGGTGGTGAGGTGGGTCAGGGTCCTTCCTGCATGCAATCTGATGTTGGTGTCCATACAGACACCAAAGAAGATGGTAGTACTGTTGAGGCACAGGTGGGATTGTCAGGGGCCGACACTGCACCAACAGTTGACATCCCCCTTTTAGCCACCCCAACCCCACACACAGTTTCAGTGCCTACACATAGCCCATCACCAGTGGCCATAGAGGAACAGCTGGCATTTGGTGGCAGTGCACAGGGAAGTGTAGTAACCATGCCTACTGTGTCCAGTCACAGCAGTCATAGCCGTCCGGCAGGGCACCACATAGGCAGATGCCCCAGGGTGCTCATGGTAGGACTGCTGGACATCATGCCCCTGGCATAGGTGATATAGCTGACACCAGCAGGCACATGTTTCAGGCTGTCATGGTGGCTCAGGCATGTATGGAACATTATACCAGACAGGGCCAGAGACTGCAGAGGGCTGGTGTTGCATCTGTAAGTGACAACTTCCTTGAACTGTCGGGTGCCATCTGTACTTATACCGAGCACATGGATGGCCTTCATCGTCTGTGGTGTGCCATGCTTCAATGAGTGTGGGGGGGTGCGGTGATGCCTGTGTAGATGTGGGCCAGCAACACCAACAGCTGGCAGTCAACGTGGACGTGCTAGGAGACCTAGGGGCTCCCGTAGTGGCAGTAGCAGCCCCGGCAGTGCAGGCGGTGTGCCTTCCACACCACACCTCAGTTGGCCATGTGCATATGGTCCTGGCCAGTCCCAGGAGGGACCTGGTACCAGCGGACAATTGTCATCAACAGGGTGAGAATAGCACATTGAGGCCTGTACCTGGACATGCCCATGGAACCCCTGGTAGGCACAGTCCATGTGTCCATGGCCAGAGGCAGTGAATTGCACATCCTGCCAGGGTATGGTCTGCAGCTATCCATAAACACCTGTGTACAGCAGCCACATGGCAAAACTGTGTGCATGCATACCCACACACTATGCAAACACACCTAGGGCAACCTTATAGCTACACATCACATCACCTCGCCCAGCTCTCCACAGTACACCCCCTCACTCACACACATGGTGTCAAATGTATGGCCCACCCTCAGCCTCTGGCAAACCAACATCACACCTTGTGCATATGATGATACCTGTGCTACATCCCTGTCATCCATACCATCAATTCAGGGACAGGCTGATATGGTTCTGATGCACTTGGTGACTATACAACAGTGTACCACAGTACTGCAGTGTAACATGTTGTAGGGAGTAGAGTGTAATGCATATATGGCAGGTAGTGTAGCTGTCCAGCAATGATGCCTTACAGCTGTTAGTAACACTGGTTGGATGTGGTCTCTTTATTGTTATCCATATGTGTTGTAGGTGTACGTGTGTCAGCACGAGGATGGTCTGTACTCATGTCACTGTGATGACACCATGGCTGTGACATATCTGGAGTACAGTTGAACACATGTCACAGGTTACTAAACCAGTTATTGCCTGTGCCACATGGACGGATTGCCCACTGAGGCGTGTATACCCTGCAACCTGATGTAGGCTCATCCACATACATGAACACTGTTACTTGTCAACACTGGGAGTAGACCCCTATCTAGCTAAGTAGTGATACTAAAGTGTGTGGCTTATATTGCACACACCAAACAGCATTTAGGGTGAGGTGTGTCCCAGGTTACATGCTACATGCAAAACATCCCCAGACATGTAGAGTATGCTAATGGGGGCTGTGATTGGTGTATTTGGACAATATGTAGTGTAACATACTGTCATATACACATTTACAGACACATAACAGCCAGACACACATACGAGATACCAGGGCCTATCACTGCTACCTAACTTGACAGTGTGTCTAATGTGTTACATGTAGGCTGCACACATCACATGCATAACTGGCTTGGATTGTGGTAACAGTTACCTGTATGATTGATGGTGACAGTGGTAACCATAACGTGGTACATGGGACATATACCAGGTGTACCTTGGTGTAATGACAGTGTACACAGCACCCAGATCCCTCAGTGGATATTGTACTCCCGGAAACCCATGATGACACTCTGCAATACCCACCATCACATACTGGCCGCCACTGCGATACAACCCATAGTATACCCCAACAGTGGTACTACCGGGATATGCATCTCATGCACATGCCACACACGTAGTGGGGTGTTGAATTGTCATGCCTCACCTATGGGCAGCAACAACACTATCTGTACTACTGTGTGGCAATGGGTATTGTAATAGTAGTATGTGGCTTCGGAATGCTGTCCCCTACAAAGATACAGACATGCACACCTACACACACATGCCAGAACACAATGGGTATCACATGCCTATCACCCCAGTTGTAAACCACTGTTGTGCTCATACTGCAAGGCTTGTGCAGCTGGTGTGGAGGAAGCTTAACAGGTTACATGTAATGTCCCATACAGCAGCAGCCACAACTTACTGTGGCAATGGATGTTGCATTGGTTGTGAATGCCCTCATAGAATACCCAAGTACAGGTGTGCTAACACACAGACACTGCTATACTCAGTCATGTACATGTACACATGTGTCAGTACAGGGGTGCATCACTGCAGGTGGTCATAGCTGTGTACCTAGCTATTGTCCAAGGAGAGATGGGTTGTGTAGGGGTTGTGTGTACAGTGTTATCCCACCTGCCAGGTGGCAGCGGGCATCTATCGACAGACACTACTGTTGTGAGCCACAGGGTGTGAGTGACATGCATCAGCCAATCCTCCAGGTTTCTCCTGCAAAGGGCCACTGAGATGATCAAGTTGGCATGTATGTAACATGCATTACAACACATGGTTATTGTCTGTGACTGTGACCTGTACCCAAGCATGTTCAGTTGACTTTGGTAGTAACACTGCCTTAACCACTCTGTATCTGACAGCCCTTGTTCTACCCAGAAACAAAATAAACAGCCCAGGCAGATCTTGAACCCAGCGCACTGTACACTAAAATCACAACACTTACCCACTATGCCATGGCCACTGTGAAGACAGCTGCTGTTTTACCAATATAGCAGTCAGTACGCATACTGAGTAGTACTGAACAATTGCCTTTACTTTCTAAATTTTGTAGTCCTTGTTATTAATATGACTGTTGCATCACATATGTTGTTTTATCATAATGTACATATAGCAGATACATACGGTGAGATACACCTGGGAGGGTATACACAACCGTGAGGTTTACGCATAACAGGAATATGGTTATATACATATAATAGGTCTATATATGTCTACATGCAAATACACATGTATACTCATACATATGTCTGTATACACATCTGTATAGTGCAATATATATATATATATATATGGCCAGGTGTACATCTCTTCATATGTACATATATATATATATATATATATATATATATATATATATATATTTATTTAATATATATCTATATCTATATATATATATATATATATATATATATATATACACATATATGTATATATAGCTATATATGTATGCACATCCTATGTGTACAGTTATGCCTAGTTATGTTGGTATATATGTAGATATGTACAACTATATGTGCATACATATCTATTCTGATATACCTACTACTGTCAATATATATGTAGATATCCATACATATAAGTGCATATGTATCTCTATCTGTATATGTGTAGACATATATCGCTCTGTATATGTATATATCTGAGTGTTTATATGTATATATTGATGTACATATACATATCCATCTATGTATGTTGACATGTATATGTGTATATATCTATATAGATATATGGATAATTAGATATACATATATGTTCACCATATGTCCTGAACATGGACTGGAGCCCTACCTCAGCCCCAATAGTCACAACTTTGTAGTGCAAGGGGATGTCAGGTATGCATTGCAGGCATATTTGCAGGCTATTGCTACTGTAATAGGAATTGTCTTCACAGACATGTTGTGTGTGGGAGGTCACATCTGCTTTTAACATGTGCACCATTGGCTACTGACAGACATCTTAAGGACATCATAGTACAGTACCACTGCTAGCACAGTAATGCTCGTGTGGACTACAGCAGAGATATGGCCAATATATGTGGACAGTCTGACACCCTCTGGACAGTCTAGAGGTATATACAGAACCCCTTAGTGCAAAACATGTGGACCAAGCCTGACAATATGGATGTTAACAACCATGTAGATGGGTATAACACGTAACTACTGGTATACATTTGCCCCCATAGGTTATGCATTTACACACCCCTGTCTGTCCTGACACATAATAACTACTGGTACAGAGGTGCCATGGCCACATACTACCTACTAGTTATTGACATCCATCTGTACAGCATCCCACTGCTTTGTCTGACATACATGACTGTTATGGTGGCCCAGCAGCAGTACATCTGGCAAATATCTGGACATGAAATATCTGGACATGACGTCTCACTGGGTAAGTACACTAAGCTGCTAGGCATGTAACAAAGCACTGTACAGGTTACAGGCAGACTGGCTCAACACTGGTCTACATTTCCTATGGGGGAATAGATGTGCCTGCATATATAGCAGGCTCTACAGGCATGTCACAGCACAGAGTAACAGACACCTGTGTGAAAGTGCATAACCACAACCAATGTGAATACAGCCACAGATGGTAAGCTAGCGTAATATTACAGTATATGGACTATCTGTTCAACACCATCCTAATATGTGCCTCTCACACACTACCCCTACATATACTGGGCCACTACACAGTGTGGTCAGATGCCTGTCTTTGGTATGGGACATGTGTGTGTTTGGCCCTACAAACATATAAGCCGATAGGGTAACATATAGTGGAGCAGTATGTAACATCAGAAAGAACAGGACCAAGACCAATGACATCTACCACAGTCTGTACACAGGCCAAGGTACATATTAACAATACACACACTGTCCATAATCACCATAAGTACACAGACTGTACACACAACCACAGAATGTCCAGGTTATATCAAATATAACCCCTACTATACAGAACATGTGTAGCAGTCTGACATCTTGCTGGCATGTTATCAGATATGATGTCAGTAAATATGGTGTACACACATATGCACCTCTTACTGCATGACATATGTACAAAGGTTGACAGAGCTGTGGCTGGAGGTGCAAACACAGGGCCAATATTTAGATTTTGCTGTGATAACCTCATACATTTACTGTTGTAACAGGGTTTGTTGCAACATATGTTCTATGAGGGATATGAAGTCAGTAACTCTCATGGCTGTCACCATCTACAGACTGCAATCCTCACACTACCTTCTGCAGTTCACAGATAGGTGCTCTGTGGGTAACACAAGAAACAAAAGGCACCACACACTTCCCAATATGCAGATGACCCTACAGATGGGGCTTTCCTCATAAACATAGCTATGACATGACAAGTATTAAAACATGTAGGACAGCCATATCCACACACACCATGTAAAACCAACATTACTCCAATTGCAGTATAGCAGCATTTACAGTTTGTAATCATGTCAGGCACATCCCTCTCCTCTGTGTTGGCCTGTTTCCACAGTGTATATTGCTAGAGGTAAATCCCCAATCCATCTGAGATGCTGTTTGCCAAACAACAGATCTAGTTCCTGCTCACAGTGCATGAAAAGACTCAACACCAACATGATGTTCCTAGATACTGGAGTGAGTTTCCATGCAATTGGCTATGGGAATGTTACCACAGCTGTTTCACATGCAATCAGCTAGAGGAGGGTTGCAATTCATGCAGAGGCCACCAGCTGATCATGAGCACCACTTACAATACACACTCTGCAGCCTAAGCAAAGCAGGTGTAGGTCTCTACATCCACCAGAGAGGGAGTGAGAAAGGCATACAGAGGCAAAGTAAAGTTAGGGAGGGGTGGGAGAGTAAATAAGCATGTGTGTGTCACCCACCTACCAGCACAGGGTATCAAACCCTTGATGACTATATAGTGCTATCACATTTCTATGCAGTTATCGGATGCACCACACAGGTTACATGTTGAAGGGCCCTAAAAACATATATGTGATGATGACTGGCATCTGCATCAGGGATATGGTAGCTATACAGTAGGTGTAGTACACATGTCTGTTCGCATGATCAGGTGCCAGTATCAGCACAGCCACACTCTCACAGGGACACACACACATTGATACATATGGCAGGGCCAGGAATACAACTCATCACTAGTGAGATTGCCACAACACATTACTGTGCAGGTATCACATGCACCACAGGGGTCATACAGAGGTTATATGGGCAAAGGGTATGTGGAGGTGTCTGACATTGGATAGCATGCTTCAGTATGCCAATGGGGGTTGTAGTGAGTGTGAATGTGGTCATACAACACACACACACACACACACACACACACACACACACACACACACACACACACAGGGTGCCGGTACTGACATGCATGGATGCATTGCTTCATGTGTGTGTTCATAGGTTCATAGGTTCATACTAGGCTATCTGCACTGGGGCAATTATAAGCCTAGTCTGATTCTGTATGGCTTACGCCACCCCTTGATTTGAGTATACTGTGCCCTTTTTAAGGTTTAGTTTACTGTGCCTCTGTCTAATAGTGACACAGGAGTAATCCCTGGACAAACTTGCGATCCCCCATCCACTTATCGAGATTCTTCTTGAAGAGATTCAGTGAGGTGCTCTGCCTCACATGAACTGGAATTCTATTCCAGAGCGAAGGGAGCCTCTGGGTTATGAACCTGTCCCTCCAGCAAGTTCTATTTATTTTTGTGCTGAGGTTCAAGTCCCTCAAGCATGTGGCTCTAAGGGATTTAGATTTACTGAGGTGGAGCATGTCCATTAATTCTGGATTTGACATAGCTTTGTATGTCAGGCATAGATCGCCTCGAAGTAGGCGGTATGCAACTGAGTAGAGCTGGAGTTTTTTTAACCGAGCAGCATATGGCATCTGTTTGAGACCCTTGATCCTCTTGGTGAGATACTTTTGGGGTCTTTCTAATTGCTGCAGGTGTCGAGTAAGGTACATCCCAAAAGGGGTATTGTACTCTATGATGGGCCTGATGAGGGATGAATAAAGGGGCACGATTACCTCTCTTGATCTAGATGTGAAACACTTTGTGATGAGGTGGGCTATGTAGAAGGTCTTTCTAACCACTTTGGCAATGTGGTTTTCAAAGGAGAGATTGCTATCAACTTGGGTCCCTAGGTCGCTAATAACTTTCTCTGTACTTAATGGGTTTCCGCCTATGTGGTAATTTGTGGGCACAGTGTTTTTGCCAAAGGGTATGACTATACATTTTTTGGCATTTAGCTTTAAACCATGGTGCTGGCACCAGTTATCTGTCTCTGTGAGACCTTTTTGAAGGATGTTTGTGTCAGCTGGAGAGTTAATTATGGCGCCCAGTTTGCAGTCGTCTGCGAACTTGGTGAGCCATAGTCCTCCCACGTTTGCCTGTACCTCGGAAAAGTATATACTGAACAAGAGTGGTCCCAGGACAGAACCCTGTGGGACGCCACTTGTGACCGGTTTCGAGTCTGACATGGCTCCAGCAACTCTCACTCTGTGGGTTCTGTCTTTGAGCCAGTTTGCGACCCATCTTGTGACATAGGGGTTTATATTTAAGCTGGATAGCTTATCTATGATGCCCGAGTGGGATATTGTGTCAAATGCCTTTGCAAGGTCCAGATAGGCGGTGTGGACTACCTTCCCTTCATCTATGGCTTTGGTGACTGTTTCAAAGAAGTCAACCAGGTTCAAAAGGCAGGATCTGCCCTTGACAAAGCCGAACTGGGTAGGATCTAGTGTCTGTAGGTCCCCAATGTCTTTGTTTATGAGCTCCATGATGATCCTCTCCATAGCCTTGCAGACTAAGCTAGTCAGGCTTATGGGGCGATAGTTTCCAGGGTCTGTAGAGGATCCACCTTTGTGGAGTGGGACCACTGTTGCGGTACGCCATTCTGTGGGCACATATCCTGTAGTGAGGCTGAGATTGTATAGCTGTTTTATTTGAGGGATTAGTTCCTCTTGTAGTTCATGTAGGACGCAACCTGGGATGCCATCTGGTCCCATGGAAGCAGTGATTTTTGCTTTGGAGAGGGCAGCCTTCACCTGAGCATCTGAGATGTTTGGGAGGCAGCCCTCTGCCGGGATAGATACTTGCTCTTTTGAGGGGGAGGGGATGGAGATGTTTGCACTGAACCTGTCTGTCAGGATATTGCCGATGTCTGTGGGTTCAGTGTATTTTTTGTCATTTAGAATCAACTCAGAACAAGTCTGGGAGTTGCATCCCAGGTTTCTAACATAACTGAAAAAAGCCTTATGATTGTCTTTGGTGTCCTGTGCAATTTTTCTCTCGAAGTTGGCCTTGGAGGATTTTATGAGGGATCGTAATTTTTTGCTAGTACTGATCAGAGATGCCTTCCCTATTAGGGATTTTGCTCTATCATGTAGTAGCTTCCTCCTTCTGTTGTACAGTTTATTTATGGCAGGGCCCACCAGACTGGACGCCTGCCTTTGGATGATTGGGTCTTGGTTTTGTTTGGGATAGCATGATCCATGCATTCCTGGAGATGTCCATAGAATGCATTTATATAGGATTCTGCAGTTTGGGCTGTAGTTTCCACTGGCCCTGGGGCCTTGAAGGATTCCACTTCAGTTTTGAGAAGTGAGAAGTTCGCTTTGAGAAGTTTTTCACTGTGGTTTTCTGGGCTGGGGGTGGGGTCGGGATGTGGACATCCAGTGAAATTAATTTATGGTCTGATCTTAATAATGAGGGATATACTTCTGGTGTGGAGCATAGAGTCCCCATGTTGGTAATGATCAGGTCTAGTATGTTGTCCCCTCTTGTGGGAGTGGTGACTAGTTGTTCCATAGCATTTGAGTTTATAATTTCCAGGAATCTTTGGGCTAAGGTGCTGGGGCTTGAGTAGTGCTCCCAGTCAATGTTTGGGTAGTTGAAGTCGCCCAATATAATGGTGTTCGGAGAGATCTTCATGTTCTCCAATGTTTTCAGGAAGGCCGAATGGGATTCCTGACTTTGAGAGGGTGGTCTGTAGGATGCTATAAACTGAAAAGCAGTCTTGCCCACTGTTATTTGCACATGGATGGTCTCCGATACTTCGTGCAATGCCACTAACCTGGAGGTGTGGATATCCTTGATAAATATGGAAACTCCCCCTCCTTTTGTGGTTCGGTCCGGGTTTTGGGGCCAAAAAGCATGATATGAGGTATAGCCTGGTAGTACTGGGGTGCTCTCTAGAGCCTTGAACCAGATTTCTGTCACTGCACAGATATCGATGTTCTCCATACTGAGGAGAGCTTTGAGTGTGTGCATCTTGAGGTTAAGACTTCTGGCGTTTAGCAGCATTACCCTTAGCTTCTTGTTCCTTGTGCTGTCTATGGGGGTGGGTTTGACTTTTGAGCCTTGCCTAAAAAAGGCACTATGGGGGTGGCAAGAGCCTTTGCCAATATCCGAAAGCCCAGTGGTGACAGGTGCAAGCCGTCCCTAGCGAAGCAACGTGGCTTGTCGAGCATGTGTAGTGGTCGACTGTGCCAGACAGCTATACAAGGCTAGTTGATGGGTATAACTTGGCATAAATCCACATGACAATGGTCTGCATTGTGGCTCAGGGGTGTAGTTTCTAGACTTTCCCACACAGGTGGGTATTATATTCATCATCCAGTCACCTGGGTGACTATTTTGTGTGGCCAATGCTGTGCTTTGCTTGCCATGTAAACACAAGCTTGCCACAAAAATTCCCCAAGAGAATCATTCTTAGAGACTTTAATATAGACTGGAAGGACTGCTCTACTGAATCACCAACCTCCCATATTAACCTTAATGGCTTCTCACAAACAATTAACACCCCAACCATAATTAATAAACCCAATAACAAAGAATCCATCCTAGACTGGATTCTAATAAATAATCACCAACAACTCTATAATGTAGGGACCCTCCCTGATGATGTAAGTGACCATTCTCTCACTTACATAATCAGGCAAAGGTCGAGCTCACACAACCCAAACATATATAAAACAATAAGAAGCAACAGAAACTTTAACCACAATGACTTCCAAGCTGAACTAAAAGAATGCGATTGGTCACCTATAAAATACCTCCCACTTGACGAAGCAACAAACTACTTCAACTCAAAATTCTTAACAATACTTAACCACCATGCACCAAAGCACTCCATCAAAATTAAATCTAAATTTATGCTCTTTTAGGTCGTCCACCATCCTGACAAAGATTTCGAAAAGTGTAGCCTAACAATGTATTTTACCAGCAAGAGTTGATTTTTTCCAGCAAGACTATTTTCAGTTAACTACATTTTTTTAGCTAATTTTAGCTAATCTCCGAACTTCACTATTGTATGTTTAGAGTGATTCTATTAACCACGTATGAGCTGGCTCAGGGTATCTAACCTATCAGATTGTAAGGTGTGATGTCAAGTTGTCGTGCCCAGACACAATAAAGGTTTTTTCATCCACACTTGATTTGCCCCCACTGACCCACCCCCAGGTACTCTTATAAAAAGAAATCCTCAGGATCACTCTTTCCATTAAGGAACTATGCTTCGATGGTGATTGTACTTTTGGTACTTTTTACTTCAATAAAGTACGACCTTCTAGAATCTGAACTTCGGCTACATTGATTTTTTTGCTACCACGGTGAGCAGAGCTCCTTAGCCGAGCCACATTTATGTTGTTTTGCCTGTTTTTTCTGTGTGTTTTGCCTTTGATTTCTAGCTGCCTCACTAGCGGTTCCTCTCACCAGGCGACCTGACCAGCCGGAACTACAACCTGTATATGAAGCCTTTCTAAAGGCTTTACTCAGCCTTCAACCGCAAGCGCTCGGGTATGCACAGTCTTTCTCAAGGCTTTACCGGTAGCCCAGCTTCTTCACTGACATCCCACCGTACCTTTATTAAGGCAGCCTACCTGGTCATCCATTTGTTCTTGGCTTCCCTAGGGTATTTTATTTGTGCACATTTTTCCTCCTCTGCATAGGAGCTTAAATACCCAGGTCCCACAGACAATCATTTTCCTGCTGGACATATATACTAACTTATCAAAAAATAACCTTAACAAGCTAGCCAACGCTTACAATAGCATTGCCAGATTTGCTACTGCTTCCTTCTTTAGGACCCATCACTGCCATAACCTGAAACAATTAGGCTGGTTAGAGCTTCTGAATCAGATTCACTTTAAACAACTCACCATTGTGCACAAAACCCTTTTCCAACCTACCAATGCCCCAATACTTGCTAGTCTCATTACCTAATATAAGAACCTGTCAACTTTACGCTCATCTAATAAACTACTGGTATCAACATGTAAATCTAATAACATGGCAGGAGATGCTCTGTTCTCAAATGCAGTTGGAAAGTATTGGAACCATCTCCCCCATGAACTTACATCACTGTCTTCATTTACACTTTTTAAACACAATCTGAAACTCTGTCTTAAAACCCATTGGTTATGTCCCTGTACAAATCCAGACTAATCTCATACTATACACAAGAGAAAAAATCTTCACCTGGATACTGCAGCCAATGATGTAAAATTGTAAATATCCAGAGAAAAAAATGGTGGTAGCACACAGCAGGTATGTTAGCAAAAGTATGTTTAATATAATAGAACACAGAGAAAGTAAGTGCTTTCAAGGACAACTCCGTCTTCATCAGACTAACATTAAACAGGTTTAACAAAACATTTTAAATAGACTCATAAATCACATAGCAACCAATAAAAACAAGACATAGAAGCATGTGGAGTGCAAATTAAAGTGCTAGCACACCAAGGTGCTAATGTTATAAAATGAAATAGTCAACAACTATACAAATATCCTAACTATTTAAAACTCTAGTAATACCTTCATAAAACCATGTATTAAAATTATATATATACACAAATATATTCATAAAATACATAAGTATGTAATCTGTGTGTTCAAAAAATGCAGTACATATAAAAAGTATAAAAATATATATAGAGAGGCTAAGCACAGTAAATATTACTAAAAGTATGTATTATATATACATATTACATACAAATATTAATGTTTCAGTGATCTTGCTCTTAAAAAAGCTTTTAAGGATACTTTATTATTAAGTCCAGGTGGTACATCCGCCTGGAATTTGAGTATCCATTCCTGCTCAACACCTTCTGTACGACTATTCATATTACCTCCTCTTTTATTGACAGGGACTATTTTAAGTACAAAAAACTTAAAACCAAGTGTGTGACCTTCTTCTTTGACATGCATTGCAAGTGCACTGCTTTCCTTAGCATTCCTAACATCCCTTATATGCTCCAGTATTCTGTCTTTCAATTTTCGGTAACCCATAAATGGTGGGAACCATTGTAAATTCAACAGTAAAATACTGAAAAAGTGATTGTAACCATACCTGTAATAAGAAGGTCAAAGACTAAAAATTGTACTTTGTCAATAACCGCTTTAACCACAGCACATGAAATGACCTTGTTTTTATTGGATGCTATGTGATTTATGAGTCTATTTAAAATGTTTTGTTAAACCTGTTTAATGTTAGTCTGATGAAGCGGGAGTTGTCCGCGAAAGCACTTACTTTCTCTGTGTTCTATTATATTAAAAGTACTTTTGCTAACATACCTGCTTTGTGCTACCAACATTTTTTTCTCTGGATAATCTCATACTATATCCCAAATACCCTCTCTTAAGACCAAATTCCTGCTCTATCTGTGTCTTTTTAGATCATGGCCTATCCTTGGCAAAAATGTATCTTATCCTAACAGAGATAATTTAAAATACCTAGTTAAATTCTTCTGCATATAATTCTAAAGCATCCTACCTAAGGCAGGCAACAAGTATTGTTTAAACTGTGAGCATTGCTGAACTGTTGAAATGTGAAGTATTTGTTTAACAATTACGTTCTAGTTACTAATGAAGTCTTGTATATAAAGTCTAAAATATCTTATCTAATGCTTGTAACATGTTTTTTGTATAAAATGTGAAGATACCTGAACTGTTTAAAATGTATAGTATTTAACTGTATAACAACTAGCACCTGTATGTTAGTAGTCTAGTAATCTCCTGGAGCTTATCTCCCTGGGACTCTGCTGAAAATGGACATAAATCCAGTTAGACTATCCCGATCAACAAATGTAAATCAAATAAAAAAAAATGTATATGTTCCTTAGTCCATGACATGGACAGTGTCTGGGATGTGCACACCTCCCACATGCATGTACAGTGACATGTGGAACTGTACCTGGGGTATCTGGCCCATATTGTGTACATAGATTATCATCAGATGTGCCAGAACTGGTCTAATATAGTGGGAACTGGTAATGGACAGCAAGTTTACCCTGCACCTGCAATGATAGCATGATATCGGCATTCCCTGGTGTCAATGGAATCTGTCCATATATGGCATGTTTTCAGCCATGGTATGTCCTTTGTGGGTCACATGTGATGGCACCACAGGTGTTGCAGGTGTCCAGTGGGGAACATGGGGAAGGCGTACTGTTGGCATGTGTATTGGACAGATGGACAGGGTGCCATGTTCTCTGTAGCACACTGCAATCACACCATAGTTACTATCAGTGGGCAATATGCAGGGTACTACCAACATAGCGGCTGTTGCCTAGGCAAGTGTGTGTATGTATGAGACATGAGTTGAGAGTGTTCACTGGGTAATACTACGGTTGCTAACTTTGTTTGCCTGGCCTTGATGTCACATGTATGGGTAAGGATTTGCACCTCAGCCTCTCGGCTATTTCACATCTGTTATCCCTGTATGGTGGACATTGTGACACATACTAGGGCCACCATATAAGAAATTTGCAAAACCCACTTCACATTGAGCCCAGTTGTTGCACACTCACAACCACCTCCGCACAGGACACGAGTTACAAACACAGACACACACACCTCTCATGTCTGGGATTAGAATTCCTACCTAACTAATTTATTACACTACAGCACTACACAGTTATAGGATGTGCCACGGAGATTACAAGGGTACTCCTTCCCCAAAGGTGTATTTCACAATGAATGACAGCAGCAGGATTCCCAAAGTAGGGTATTCGGATTGTAGTGAGTGTGGCTAGGCTAAAGTGCATTGCTCCCTACACAGACATTGAAACACACACAAAACATCCACAACCGACATGTGTGGGAATAGAACCACTACCAGAGTTCTATATCACAATACAGCATTCAGCTGTTACCACTTGGATTACTGGAGTATTCCTTCCCCAAAGGTGTATTTCACAATAAAGGACATCAGCAGGATTGCCAAAGAAGGGCATTTGAATTCTAGTGAGTGTGGCTAGGCTAAAATTCATTACTCCCTACACAGACATTGAAACACACACAAAACATCCACAACCAACATGTGTGGGAATAGAACCCCTACCAGAGTTCTATATCACACTACAGCATGAAGCTGTTATAGGATGCACCACAGGAATTTCTGGAGTACTCTTTCCCAAAAGGTGTGTTTCACAATGAATGACAACAGCAGGATTGCCAAATAGGGCATTTGAATTGTAGTGAGGCTGACTAGGCTAAAATGCATTGGTTTCTACACTGACATTGAAACACACACACACCTGCCATGGCTGGGATTAGAACTCCTACCTAACTAGTTAATCCCATTACAGCAGTATGCAGGTATAGGACACGCCACAGAGATTACTGGGCTAGAGCTTTCCAAAAGGGGTATTTCACAGTGTATGACATCACAGCCTTGATAAAGTATGGCATTTGAATTGTAATGAGTGTGACTAACCTAAAAAGCATTGCTCTCTACACAGACGGTGACACACACACAGACACACACACACACACACACACACACACACACACACACACACACACACACGGTTGCTATCTCTGGAATTAGAACTCCTACCTAACTAGTTTATTACACTACAGCAGTACACAGGTATAGGACATGCTAAGGAGATTACTAGGCTAGAGCTTTCCAAAAGGTGTATTTCACAGTGTATGACATCAGCAGTCTTGACATAGTAGGGCATTTGAATTGTAGTGAGTGTGACTAGCCTAATAAGCATTGCTCTCTACACAGACAGAGACACTCACACACAGTTGCCATGTCTGGGATTAGAACTCCTGCCTAACTAGTTTATCACACTACAGCAGTACAAACTTAAAGGATGCGCCAATGAGATTACTGGCCTACACTTTTCACAAGGGTGTATTTCAAAGTGGATGACCTCAGCAGGCTTGTGATAGTATGGCTATGGGGAGGGCAGTGTGTGTTCATGGGCCATAACCCATTCATCTAGAGGTTGACACACCACAAGCAGGCACATGCAGAGTTATATTCCACAGGTACATGTATACAGCTGCTAGATGACTACTTCCTTGTACACTCATGTTGCACAGCTATCACTTGCACCACATAGTCCATCATGCTGACAGATACCAGTGGCTATGGTCTGCAGTGAGTGATATCTGAACCTCATGGGGTTGTAACCATTTGGCTATGTGCTGGGTGGAACAGGCCTCATAATGGATGGCTCCTTGTGAAAGTCACACTCTTCCACACATCTGTGTACGTCTACTTTTGGCTTATTATAGTGTGTTGTCCTTGGATATATGCCTGTATTCCTATCCAGTGTGTGTGCACAGCATGAGGGCTGCATACTAAGGAGTGTCTGCACTAACATCTGCAAATGCCAAATATGTCTGGTCCACTGTTGTTTGCAGACATGGCCTTCATTTGTTTAAGTGTGTGAGCATGCCCAGTATGACCTTTTGGTATGTTGTTGGCTGACGTTGACTTCATTTCTCGAAGTGTATGAGTATGTCAAGTATGCCCTTCTGTACTGAATGTGTGGATCGAGTCCAGGTTGTTTGTTCTGCAGTGCAGACCTTTGTGTTGTACACCTACAGGTAGCATACTGTTTCTGCAGGGTATCCGTCTATCATTTGGCAATATGGGGAAGAACTGTGCAGGGGATAGTGTGCACTGTAGGTGATTGTGTCTGTGCTGCTTCAGCTGCATGGTATTGCTGTTTGCAGAGATATTCAGATGTCTACTGTTATACACAGTGATGTTTTCTGTCCTCGTGTACCGTCAGGTGGACATTCTTGCTCACAGTGATGACTTGGGGGACAAGGGGTGACTGCAGCTGTGTCTGGTATTGTGGGCAGACACCTATGTATTCATGGTAAGTTATGGCATTCTGGAGGGCGAGCTGCAGACACTTGGTGCTGGGTTTGTGTATCCAGTTCAGCACCTTGGTACAGTGCTGGCAGAGAATCCCATACTTGTCTGCCCATCAACATGGCAGTATGGCGTTATCTTGCTGTGGCAATGCCTCACAGCTGTACAGATTTGCACATGTTATCCAGAGGCAGGGGCCATGGCTCAGAACATTTACCCTATTACGGTGTATTTGCAGGTGTGTAGCCACCCATTTATGTGTTTTCAGCCATAGACAGTGTGCACATAGCTTGGTGTCAGACCCTGCACATTCCATGCTGCCCATGCTCCCACACATCCCTCTGTTATTCTAACCTCTTCCATACATTATGCATACATTCTCTGATATTTTCCCTATGGGTATCACTACATCACAGGTGTGTGTTAGTGTTGGTTCACAGTTCCTGCAGTGGGACATGGTGGCCATGTTACTGTGGTTTATCCACATGGCCTTGCATATGGCATAAATGGAGTGTATGTTGTTATTTGGATGTCCATGACATAACATGCATTGGCAGTGAGTGTGAGACACGGGCCTTTGGCAGGTGCCTGTGGGGCATTAGGTGTTGATGCAGCCCAGATGTGGCAGGTCATTGTATTCTGTCACTTCTACAGTCCCAGACCACCATACAGTATATTCCCCTGGGGTGACAGGGTAGATGTGATAGTTGTTCATGCCAATACCTTCTATTAGTCTTGATCAGGTGGTCTGGATGCTGGCAGGGTGTTACCTACAGCTAGGGACACACCTGCATGGGACACCTGCACTGCATGCTGCAGTCTTCCACTATTGCCATATACAGGTGTGGATGTACTGTACCCATTCCTCACAGCAGGGATATTGCCAGAGAGGTTCCTGTGGGTGGTGTTTGCATGGCTGGGTGCATGTGTGCTATGGACACTACTTGCATTTCACACACAGATATGCATGGGGCATTACAGTTATGCTGGTGTGTGCAGGTACATCAGCTGATTCCCAATACATCAGCCCTACCTCCTGTGTGATCTGCAGGTGTTCAGGCAGACATCACCGGTATCCCCTACTACAGGTCCTGTTACTGTGATGCATACTTATATGTACAAATCCAAGGGTGTCACCATTTCACAGTTACACAATATGTACTGTATATCTGGGATACTTTGTATATCTAGTCCAACAACTATGCCATGTCAGTCTTTCAGATGGTGACACATATTTCCACCATACACTTACAATGGCTTACTGCTAGCATGTGTTATACTGGTGAGGATTGTCTTTGGCACTGCAGTCATGAGGGCTTGTCCCTGTTATCTGCAGTAGTGGGCAATGGCCACCAGGTCTTATCTCACCATGCATACATACTGACCACTATCACACATTATGAAACACACACCATCCTAACACACACAGACCTGCATATTGTGCAAATGTTACAACCTATCCTGCTACCTTGACCAGCTCTGGCCATCTGTGCTACACTCGTATTTACCTACTCATACATGTTACTACATTTCTACACAGGATTGGGGGGGGCCACACCTGAGTGTCACTACATTTCTACACTGTATTGGGGGAAGGGGCAGACCTGTCTGTTTCTACATGTCTACATAGGCGTGGGGGGCACACCTGACTGTTGCTACATTTCTACACAGGATTGGGGGCACATGTGACTGTTACTACATTTCTACACAGGATGGGGGGCACACTTGACTGTTACTACAATTCTACACAGGATTGGGGGGGCACACCTGACTGTTTCTACATCTCTGCATGGGAGTGGAGGGGCACACCTGACTGTTCCTACATTTCTACATAGGGTTGTGGGGGGGACACACCTGACTGTTTTTACATTTCTACACAGTATTGGGGGGCACACCTGACCGTTACTACATTTCTACACAGGATTGGGGAGGGCACACCTGACTGGTTCTACATGTCTACATGGGAGTGGGGGGCACACCTGACTGTTAATACATTTCTACATAGGATTGTGGGGGGGACACCTGACTGTTTTTACATTTGTGTACAGGATTGGGGGGCACACCTGACTGTTACTACATTTCTACACATGATTGAGGGGCACACGTGACAGTTTCTACATTTCTACACATGATTGGGGGGCACACCTTACTGTTTCTACATATCTACATAGGATGGGGGGCACACCTGACACTTGCACACATTTGCTATGCCTGTGTTGGTATGTCAGGTACTCCATTTCATTCAGTATTCTAACTTATCATACTGACTAGAAGCATATCAGTGTACTACAGGTCTTAGCTTTGGTTGTCCTACATATTAGTGTCTGACTTCCTACCCTTCAGAACTAACATCCCACTGCCTGACCTGATCCGTGACTTGAACATCCCAAACGCACTTTCTATTATAAGTCTGGTCTGTGTGTGTGCCTCATTATGGTATTCTTGTTCAGGTGTGTGTGCATTTCTGATGGGTGTCATCAGCCTCGGCTCCAGTGTGTAACCAGCATCCCCCACTAGATGACCATAAGGGATTTCCCCATTGGTAAATCTCTGGCACAGCTGCATCACATGCCAAATGTGGGCATCATGATAGCTTCCAGGGCAGCCAGCACACACATTCATTATAATGCCCTGGGCATCACACACAACCTGCCAGTTGATGGATGGGAGGCCTCTGCAGTTAATGTAGGCCCTACTCTGATCACCGGGTGGTGCTTTGATGAGTATGTGCGTGCAGTATATAGCACCCACTACCTCAGGGCATTTTGCTATTTGGTGGGAGAGATGCATATTGCTGGCCAACACCTCACAGGTGTTGAGAAAATATACGTGCTCACTGGCATATGCTGACATGGCATCCAGAAACTGGAGGAATACTCTGGATGCCGATGCCTGTGAGATCCCCATGATATCCCAAGTTGAGCTTTGGGTGGTACCTGTGGCTAGTATTCCTAGGCCTACACATACCTTGGTATCCACTAGGATGGGTTTCCCTCGGTCAGTTCGGTGTGTCAGGCGTGGCCGGCACAGCTCAACAATTTGCTGTAGGAGGTCCCTGTCCACCCTATAGGGCTCCACTATCTCCAGCTCATGCAGCCCCTGGTAGATTACCCTGGGTTTATACACTCTTCTCCATCTCCTCACTATGGGTTGATCAGCAGCATTCACATCCTTACCACCCTCAGCCTCTTGCACATATTGTTCTATGTTGCCTGGTGCAGCCCCTATCATTTTGTAGATTTGTTTTTTAAACGTTCCCCACTTGTATACACCGGTGGTGTAGAGTATGGGAGAAACCAGAGGGGAAGGTGTTTGCATAGGTTTATAATAGTGTTCTGGACTGGGCTGGTTTGCTGGCTGTGTAATTGGCTGATTCTGATACATTTCACCTTCCAGCTATGCTGGTTCTCCTTGATTACCTTCCTACTGCTGTTTTCCCTTCCCATTGCCTCCCTGTTTAAGCCCAGGGGTGCGTCACGCAAACACAGTGCTCAAATGTGCACACTGCTGCTATTTCCTGGTTTAACTTTTTTCTTCCTTTAAAACCCGGTGCGTGGCATGCACACCCGCTTAGGCAATGTAAAGAGTGCTAGGCAGATTCAGATACACCCCCTTGCTTAGCTGTGCTAAGCTAGGAGCAAACCCAAGCCACAGGGCTCCAATCTGGTTACAGTATGCCTGACACACACCCCTATTATGTCAGCTACCTCCTAGGCTTGTACCAAGCTATTCCTACTCTTACACTGTTGGGACCTGACTAGCATGCTTGGGAAAACTGGGATTCAGTATCATTCCCCTCATTTGCATAGGATTGCCTGCTAAGGCATAGTTACATGTCTCACACTGAGCCCCCCACCTTAGCAATCACTACTCACTGGCCATGTTGTCTTCTGCCTGCCATTGACTCGCATGGCAGAATAGTGATTTTAGTTAGAATGCTTATTTTAAGTTTATTTTATTATCCCCCCACCCGATCCCATGCTTAAACAGCCAAGATAGGCAAAAAAAAAAATATTTTTTTATTTTTTATGTTGTTTGCAATGCCAGTGGCCCTATACTTGGCCATTGGCATGCTTCCTGACTGATATGCAGCCTTTATTTGGATGGCACGGCTCCGTTTTGGATTTTGCAGAAATGTACTCAGTTACTAACCGAGTACATTCCTGTAGATTGCACTAGTCCTGCACGGCCAGTTGCAAGCTTCCTGGATTGCAAATTTACCTCATTTGCATGGATTTCTCCTGCAAATGGGGTGATTTGCATACAGGGGCTTAGTCCATGCAGGACTAGTGCAGGAGCACTCATGCATGCCTCTGCAGGCTGTTCCTGGATTGCACGGCAGACATATTGCCTGCTTGAGCTCCTGCACCAATCCTGCATGCCGTGCAAGGCATACAGAATCCGGGGGAATGTCTTTCTCTGGTGTAGACATTGCAGAAAGCTTGTTTGGTTTGCAACTCCATCTGTTCAAGATCGTCAGACATTTTATTATGCTGTTGTAATGTTGTCATATTCCACTTTAATAAACCACCCAAAAACCAAAGACTTTTGACGACCTTTATTATTTGAATATAACAATAATAAATGCATGAAACTTTATTAAACATAAACATAATTTCAGTTACTCGGAAGAGAAAGCATTAAATGACTATCCATAATGGCAGTGTAACCACTCACCCTTGTAATAAGCAGCACCCCACCATTTGATCACTTATCCTCAAACTTTCAAGGCCCCGTTCCACCGTTCACCTTTAACACCTCCTTTCCATACCAAAAACACCAAGTCCAAACAACCTCCATCAAAAATCTTTCACCACTCCAAATTCCTTCCACAAGTTATCCACCAGAGCGGGAGCAGAAGAGGGGCAAGCCTGTCCCTCTTCTCCACTCATCAGTCCACAGGCTGTTCCCCCTCTCACCCTACCTTCCCTAAGCAGTCCCTTGAAAAACAACATCAGATTCAAATTAAATAAGTCAAGCCCAAAATCATTAAGGTGAACCTCATCTTCCCTAAACCACACAGGATCCTTATCATCAAATTCACTGTGCCATATAGTACGCACCCCCAACCCCATTCAGCTGTTTTGCCAACATAAAGTTCACGAACCTATGACCCCTCTCAACTGCAGAAACTTTATTGCACCCCTCCAAACTAACCGAGGAATAATCTTCGACCACACCAGACTCACCATTGGATAAAGCTTCCAACTCATTCCCTCCAGTACAGCTCTTTTGATTGTGCACCTTTAACTCCTAGTGGGCGTGGCTTGAGACTTTAAAAAATAAAGTTATCACCTTACAATTCTAACAAATACTCATTGGCATAGGTCAAATATCAATACAATTCTGTTTGCCATCATGTGTGCTTCAAGATAAAATATTCTGATACCTTGTACAGGGCATGGTTTTGGAATTATTAATGCAAATATGAATAAGCAATATTTGATGCCTAGAGGAGCAGTAGGAGGTAACTGCAGATGCACCTGGAGGCATCACTCGGATGTAATGAGAAGTCTTCACATATACAATATAGTAGCTGCCTCTTTGGTATTACATCCAAATCATTACCTGCGAGATGAGCCAACAGAATTTGAGGCAACCTCTACTGGCTCTGCAACATTGTAAATACCTGAAGTAGCTGGTTCCTCTTCAACCCTCTAATACCATGCCAGGTAACCTTCCATCTGAATCGCTTCAACCCCAAGTCAGTGCCATTCCTCCTAACCGCAGCTTCCTGGCTGCCCAGTACACAAAAGAGTGACCAAAAATGATAATATTTCTCCCTAAGGGGAAAAAAATTAGCAGTAAAATAAAAAATACCAACCCTCATTTAATATAAGTTAAAAATGCCTTAGAAGACCAACGCACCACCATTTAATGACTTCTATTGAACTGTCTCCTTTTTCCAGGTCAGATGCCCTACCCATCCAAAAAGAATGAGTAGAAAATTTATCCCCCTTAAGGCCAACACTGAAAAAGGCCCTTCTCATGACTAAATTCAACTGCCACCCTCTTAAAGCCCTACCACCTATAGATCTAAAAACTAAGCCATGTGGTCTACCCTCTCGAGATGCACACAGTCTCCTTCCTCATGCTACACAACACATCAGTTCTGGCCTAACTTCCCCCAAAACTAGTTGCCCTTTTCTCCTCTTGATCAGTTTTCGATGACCTCAACCTAATGTGCACTGCCCTTGGCACCATCAGAACATCATCCCATACCAGCGACCCCAGCAACTCTGACACCCAAAAAGCTCCACAGTACATCCATACACTCAACGTTCCCCACATCACATATTCCTCAGAATTTTCAAATACTCTACCTAAACCCTGTAACAACATATTTAAAATTCCTTTAGCCACTGGCCATTGCCTAACCCTGTTCAGGCCTTCCCTACCACATCCTTTCAACCCTCACCTTATGGTGCTTACCTTTACCCCCTTTCAAAAGAAAGCCACTGACCTACAAAATGTACGTCCCAGATGCACTGCCCTACAAGCAAAATTCAACAACCCCAACAGCTTTATGACATCTCTCACTCAAACCTTATTCCTAGACCTCATCTATACTATTTTCTCCTGTAGCCTAGCTACCTTCTCTCCCAGCAGGCAAAATAATCATAGTCTCATGTCCACACTCAAACCCAAGAAGTCTAGCATCTTCGCTGGTCCCTCCAACTTGAGTAGCCAATGGCAGATCCAACTCCTTGCAAATGCCCAAAAACTCATGCATCGCTACATATGCTCCTTCTTTCCCTTCACCCACTAGCAAAAAGTCATCTAGGTAATGTACTGCTCTCTGCTCTTCCACCCACTCTTGCCATATCCAATGTAATGCCGTACTGAACGTTTCAAAAGGGGAACAAGTCACTGCACATCCCATCCCATAGCTGTGTCAAAGTAAAAGCTATTCCCCACTATCATGCCCAGTAATGGCCAATCCTCCTCATGAACCAGCAAAATGCAAAAGGTAGACTCAATGTCCACTGATGTAGACCACATCATCCAGGGATGCATAGGTCACCCTAACCTCCTCCCTGGGGATGAAAACATTGATAGAGTTGCCTTCCGGGTAAGACAAATGATGTATTAAATGAAACTCACCCGGTCTCTTCTTGGAGACCAAACCCAAAGGTGACACATTGAAATGAGTAAATGGTGCACTATCAAAAGAGGCCCAGCAACCTACCCGCCTGGCACTCCTTCTCAATCAAAGCCCCCAGCACATCTTCCCTCCCATGCACTGACTTCAAATTTCTTCCCACCTTACCATCCCCCACCAAACTCGATTTGATAGAAAATCCCCTCGAAAGACCCTCAACCAATTCCCACACCACTGTCAGCTGTGGATACTGCACTAGCTGATCCCACAGGATATGCACCTTAATAGATGAATGAGTCCCCTGGGCACCCCTTTGCTCCCCAACAGGACCCCCCTGTTGGCACAAAAATTGGCCTGGCCCTGCACCCCTTGCAGCCCCATGGGTGGCCTATTTCATCCTCTCTGACCCAAAAAGGATGACGGCTGACTCCCAAACTGACCCTCACCCCATCACATTGTGTGGCAGAATGCCCACCCATACATTTTGAACAAGTATGGGAGAATCTGCAAGCTGTCCAGGAACAACTCCCCATGTTGAAGGCCCAACATACTCTGACATCCCCTTCTGCAAGCTTACCCACTCTATTTCCCACCTCAAAGCTGTCCATCATAGTGGACAGCCAGATATCAGGATGTCTTACCTCCCAGCACATGGATTTATCAACTGCCTTTCTCTTGCAGAATTTCTGATCATATCACAGTCACGCATTACCTAGCTGTATCCTTTGCGCCTCTTGTATTGTACAAAATAAACCAGGAGTGGAAGGGCCAAAGTACCATCCCTTTCCAACAACACCACCATGTAATATATAAATCCCAAGACCTAATTTTCCCATGTTCTCTGCCTAAGCTTACCCAC
The DNA here is from genome assembly GCF_019279795.1 of Protopterus annectens. NCBI lineage: Eukaryota > Metazoa > Chordata > Ceratodontiformes > Protopteridae > Protopterus > Protopterus annectens. The sequence continues at coordinate 579,328,246 of NC_056737.1, forward strand.
TCGCCTGCAACTTAACACAGCAAAGGCTGCCAAGAGGACATTCCCATTTGCCGTCTCAGCTTCCATCAGGCACTTCACCCCATCAGCATCAGCTAACTCAAAATGTTGATGTATTCTCCCTTCCAGATCTTCTCCTTTACCATAAACAATATGTGAGGAGTCAAAAGGATTGCTGCACCCTTCTGCCCCAATGCCTGTGTCATCAACCAATCCCCCGGATGTGTCACAAAGACTGACCCTACCTCCTCTAGACAAAGATCTGTATCTTCCTCTAGCAATGAAAGAGTACTATCAAAACTCAAATCTTGACCCTCTAATGTCTGCAAACCCACACCACTGGTCCTGCACCCACTGACGTCCTGTGAGACCCTAGGCCATCCGCTAACCCTGACATACAACCCCTGGCACTCACTCCCTGCTACCTGTCCCTCAGCCTTCCACCAACAGAGACTAACAAATCATTACCTGACGGGGCTGAAGGTGGTGACCCCGGTGTTGTGACCTCAGTTGTCCTCTCCTCCACGGTGAGCATCTGATCTGCTCTCTTGGCTCTGGTTGCTCATGTACTATTCCCCGCATGTCGTCTCTTCTGAGTCTTGGGTCCTTGCATGCTGGTAGCCACGTTGTCATTCGGCATCTCCCAGAACAGGTCCTCTGCTTGGATCAAGATGCTCGCCCATCTCTGCCTCAGAGCCTGTACCTCTGCCATGTGTTGCAGCTTGACATCTGATATTACAAGCACACAAAAAACACACACACACTTAATTACACATTAGACAAATCGCATAGTACTCTGCTGCCAGTCTCTTCCTAGAGTAGGGTAACAGAACTCACTCAGCTACTGCAGCACATGCTCTCAGCCCAAGAAAGGCCCTAAGAAAACAACTGACAGAAATGTGCTGACGGGACAGCTGAAAAGCTAGCAGAGCAACTCTCTAATTAAATTATTATGCTACCAGTCCCTCTCTACCAAATATTTTCTCCTGTGTCCCCTTCAGTGGACTTCTGAAGCATAGCATCAGATATTCACACACTTCACCCAACTACATATTCTCCACTACTCCTTCACCCCTGCAAATACTAACAACCCCACAGCTTAACTTGCCTAGAAATCAGAGAAACCCACCAAAGTCAACGTACCTCACACTTGCAATCAAACCCCACCGCAGACTAACATAAAAAAAAATAAAATAAAAAATAACAACTCTCCTCCCAACGATCAGTGTAGGCAAATCCCTGTGGTATACACAGCTCCACCAGTAGCGTACCTTGCCTTCTTCATCTTTTCCTTTTTTTTTTTTTTAATTAACGCCACAGACATTTTCGCGCATGTACGGACAACCGTTAACAGCCAGGGAGAAAGCCCGGGAACCAGTGTCACTGCTCAGCCTACTAACCACCAGCAAAAATCTTGTAGCCCAAAAAGTAAAGGGGTTAGCAACCCCCAAGCAGACTTACTCGTTCACTCACCAGGCATGCCACTCACATACCTGAGCCAGATACAGCCACCACAGACACCACCACTGAGAAGAGATCATTCACATGCCTAGATATCCAGGAGGGACCCCCCCACCAGAGAATAACCTACCCCACTATGGACTGATATTATACTTGTATATTTATTTATTTATTTGTTTTTTCTTAACCCCCTTTCTACAAACACCATCAGTAACAGAGAGGAGAAAAAAAATGTATATACATACATATGCCTGCTCCTACTAAAACCAGGAAACTGTACTCACCTTTCTGCTCTGTGTAACCACCCAAGGCCTACCTTACTCCCACCACCTCAGGTCATCAAGGGCGTGATCCTGCTTCAACAAAATCACATCAAATATGACTCTCAACAATCAAGTCCCACCTCAAAAGCCTTAAAGACCCTCCTCCCACCTTACCTCACTTCCTCCCTTCATCTCCAGCCTGCTTAACCCTTTCATGCCTACTCCCTTTCAAACCCTCTTAACTACCCACACTACTTACTTCTTCACTTAAAACTCCCTACTACATCCTCCCCTCTCCATTAAAGATGCCCCGTGACAACTTTGTCTGTTCCAAACTTCATTTACAAGGTTTGACACATTTATTCTCTGAACTAATGAAAGGTTTTACTTTTAGGTTAATATAGAAATCGTACAATGATTCCTAAACATGGGCTGGATTGTCCAGTGAAGCAGTCGAAACCAAAGGCAATCCATTGGGTAAATATATCAGATATTTAAGAAGTAATGGTTTGTTTTGAGTTATTTTAAAGGTTAGAATATTTTTGGAGGTGAAATCGCTGCTACTAGCTTAGGATTTAGTTGGATACTACAGTTGTACTGCAGAGCTAGGTTAATAAGGTGTTTATAGTATGGCAGCCATCTTCTATCTCTCAAGGCTGTACACTGGCTTAAATGCAACATCCTTTGAGCTTCATTAAATTTGCCAGAATGTACTTTTCATTTTGAAATCTGCAGTAAATCCATAATAACATCAACAGCATATGTGCTGAATACAAAAAATAAATAAATAAAATGTCTAGTAGAAAAGCTTTTTCTTTCCTTTTTGTCCTCAACTTAGAGCTAAGGTTGGGGAGGTTGATCAGGGGATGTCCTGTTTATGTTTAACAAAAAAAAAAAAAAAAGAAGAAGAAGAAAAGAAATGGCTGACAACCTGCCGGCATCTACTACAAATAACAGATCACTTGTTACAGTAAATTACTGCAATATATACTCATACAGACCTATAATCCTCAGAAACACAGTCACTGCATCTACATACTCACAAAAAATCTTAAAAGGCAATAAAATAATCACAGGCAGATTACATTTACCTCATCTAAATCAGAAAAAGCATTTGTATCATACATAGCTAGAGCAGGTTTTATCATGTGTAGTTATCAGCATAACTGTTTATACTATACAGAGACAATAGCTAAAAAGTAGAACTAGCAGCAAAAGGAAAACAGCAGTTTACTGTTGTTCCTTATGTATCATTTGTAAAGAGAGCAAGCATTTCTATCATACATAGATTAAATCAGGTATAATTGTGGTTGCATTATAGAGACAGCAATTAAAAAGAGCAGTATTAGCAAAAGAAAACCAGTAATCAGAACTCCTTCATCAGGCAAACAATTAATTACTGCTGTTATAAATAAAAATATTTAATTATGAAACACCACAGGCTATGCAGTTACCTTTTAAGCTCCCCGGTGCTAATTTCTAGTATGTAAGGAGAAGTGTATGAAGCAGGATTTTACTGGAACAATAATGAAGAATCTACTCTCTTTCCCTGAAGTAATGACTCCCGGATTCCCTGTTTATACTGTGCTAATTATTAGCTTCTTCTTGTCCAGTTTCTTTTTTTTTGGGGGGTGGGGGTGGAGGGGGAGTAGCATATCCTAACTTTTAGCCTGCTCTACAACAGACATCTGTTATGCAGGAAAAATTAAAAGGATATCGTGCAGTCTTACAATACATTATGTAAAGCATTCCAGAATTACAAATAAGCTTCCCCTTGCAGTCATAAAGCAGTAGGTAACTTCATTCAGAAGTAATTTTGATACAAATATGGAAAGTGCAATGGTGTCACATTCCTTCTACAAGGACTCCAGCTGACCTTGAGTTTTGCATCTGCAATAATTATACCAATTCATCTAACAAATCTTTAATCTATTTGGTGGCTTCCTTTAACCATTTTTTTCCAATTTCTAGTCATCTAAGCTTTGAAAAATCGATGCCAAAACTCTAAGTTATTCTCATTTTACTTTACTGCCATCTGTAATGAGCATTAGGATTATGCCATATAAAGGCGTATTTATCGAAAGAATCTTCTCCAGAAATCTTTTTCCACACCTGCTGAACACAGTGGCGTTACGAAACCTTGTGTTCTAACCACTGCGATAGTTGTTTCACATCTCCAGCAATACATGTCCATCTTCCTCTCCAACTTAAGCAACTGTATTTTTATTTTAAAATTTGTTTACCAGGAAACTCTGATTAGGACAGACTGTTTTTAATGGAGGCCTGGGAAGAAACAATCCAGACGCATGTCTTTGGAAAGTGGGAGGAAACCAGAGTACCCGGAAGAAACCCATACAAATACAGGGAGGACATGCAGACTCCGCACAGAAGGCATCCCAGCTAAGAATCAAACCAGAGAATCTCTTGCTGTGAGGCAACAACATTAACTGCTGCACCGCTGCAGGGCAATGAAGTCACCTGTGCAAGACACACTTGTTTTTCATCTCATTCTTTTTCCTTCAGCATGTCTACTAAAGCCAAATCTTCATCCCATATGCTCTAATCACCACTTATTTTTTTTAGGATTCCATTTGGTCAGCAGGGGTATCTGAATTAATCTCTTTGTGTGCTCATATATATCTGCATAAATCACGTGCCTTCATCTCTATCCATATGTTCACATAGATCTGCAGAAATGATACTCTTCCTTTATTTATCCCACATCATTAATTCCATGGTAACACCTTCTCCCACTTTTTTTTTCATGTGTCCCCTGCTATTCCTCTCTATATACAAATCTTTTGCTTGTTATAGCTTCTTTACTCCTTTGGACAAACAGCCACCTTCCATTGTTAACCCTGAAATAATAGCATAACGTTGTTCTTGCTTTACACTACTATGAGCTAATTTTCTGAAATTATGCAACGTTCTTGTCTAACTAAAATATGTACCTGACCAATGCATCTATCCTAAACCTGAGGCCATCAGATTTCAGAGGATGCTGTCCTGCCCCTTATCACACCCCCCAATAATCACATTCTACTTCACTGAAAAATGTTTCTGCATCATGCCTGTCATAGACCATAGGTTTCCAGTTATCTCCCTGCACAGAAAGAGGAGACTGAGGATGCTCTCTCCATCCTTTACAATTAATGGCCTCTTTCCTGTTACTAGCCTTGTAATCTTTTGTACGGTGATTAATGCAATCATTTACCTTTGGAAATATGGCAAGTCCATATTATTAGTTTTTTTTTTCCTTTTTGTTACCACCTGTCTATCATAGGTCCTCTGTTCCCCAAGCCACTTCCCCACTATTTTCTGTAACAATAAGATGTAATTTTCCTGTAGGTTCTCCCAGCCTGTCCCTTACTATTTATACCACTTCTGGGGCAACCGACATTCTGATGACAATAATTCTCCACCTGAGTACTCACCTATTGTTTTTTATTTGAAGATAGTTTAAGCATTTATATTAAAACAGATTTTTATCCACAGTCTTCTGAAGTGTACACCCTACTAATAATATCAAATATCTAGGTAAGGAGCCTTCCTGTATTACTCTGCATGCTTCTCTTCCTTTATTCTTGTCATTGAGGACTGCAACATGTTTTTTAATGTTTGCATTCTCAGCTCAGTTGTCCCGGTCCTCTTCAATAAACACATCACACCGAATGACATTTGACGACCTTTAAAAATGTATTAATTACAACTGGACGTAGTATAGTTGATTCCAAACACAACATAAACATCCGTATAATGTTAATCAGGACAGCATACCTACTCATCCTGCCCCAGTAAGCAGTGTTCATACCTCTGCTTGCTTACTTTACTTATGAAGCAGCGTCCAAGACTCACTTCATATCCCATTTGTTGAATTACCTTCCAACCAAATAATTCAGGACAACATGACCTTACTCATCCTGACCCAGTAAGCAGTGTCCATACCTCTACTTGCTTACTTTACTTATGAAGCAGCATCCCCATCTCACTTCATACAACATTCATTGAATTACCTTCAAACAAAATAAGCAGTGTCCTCACCTCCGCTTCCTTATCAGCAAACGTCCTCCAGCTGCTCATTTTCCTTTCCCCAAATCCTTGAAATGAACATCCAGACACCAGACGGGGAACAGAAGAGGGCAAGCCTGTCCATCTTCTCTGCCAACCAGCCTGACCAGGCTGTTCCCCCTCCCTTCTACCCAAAATTGTTCAACCAACTACCTCCCATAAAGAGAAGCTTTAAGCCAAACATCATTCAGTGTACCCATCATCTGTAAAGTACATTAGGACTCCGTCATCAACCCCACACCTTGAATACCAGCACTGAAACATGCCTTAATGATATTCATGTCATTACCTCCCACTGCCCTATCCCCTAAACAGTCAAAATAGCAAATTGCCTAAACACCTAAAACTAAACCCTCGATCCCTCTACAATGATGAAGTGACAACCATAACCTCTGTATAATAGGAAAACTTTTGCTTCACTAACTACCAATAGTATCCTCACCATGATTCCCCTATCAGTACCTACCAAATGCACCACCTAAAACTAAAATTCACACCAGGAGAAACCCCCACAAGGAGAATATGCCACCAAAATTCTAAGAAGCTCCTGACACCCGAAACAAAACAAGGTCAATGACTACTATCATGCCTAACTGCAGCCTCTTTTCCTGCCCAATGGATATACTAATAACAACAATAATATTTCCTTTCTTATTAGATGCACTGCCCGGTTATGCTGCCATCAAAGCCACTATCCCTTATAAAGCTAGAAAGCCTTTGTCACCCAAAACCACCCTGTAAATTGCATCAATACATCCATCGAGTAATAACCATACAAACTGTATTTGAATAACCCTCCATACCAACGTCAACTCTTGCAACCAACTTACTTTGACAGTGGGTATTGTGCCACAAGCTTCCTCCTATCACCTATACCTTTCCAGCATAAGTCCCTTCCAAATTTTTGAAAATTACCATACCCTGTCACCAATGAAACTGTAGTCATTGCAGCTAAATCCTCCTTGACCACCTGAAATGCCCCCGCTTCCTCACCAACCTGCACTGACTAACCCAACCTGACCCACAGCTAACAGCACCATCAACCATACCACTGCCATATCAACCAAATGAACATGAACCCTATTCTTCCCCCAACTCCCTCTGCTTAAACTAGGATGCCAGCCAAATTGACTAATGCAGAATTACAATATCCCCTTCCAAACCTTCTATATTAAAGGCGGGAAATGACAGGTTACAAGCTCCCACACCCTTGCCCCAAAGCTCACTTAACTAGCCATTAAACAACCCCCTTCAGCTGTTGCAATTCTGTCTTACCTATGTTCAACCCCCAAAATCCCCTTAATGTAAACTAAACACCTGTTTTACCATGCTCCTAATTTACCTGAAGCACACCTGTCGCAACAGTAGCCCCGAACCATACAACTCTCATTAGCCTAAATGAGCCTTGAAATCATGTCATTACCTGTGACATCATTGCCTTCCCCCAATGTCCAGAAACTCCAACTGCGGCATAAGGAAAGGAGTGATTGGTAGTGCATATATGTGCTATTATGGATTCAATTTTGCAAATGCATTAGACCCAACGCAGGAACTTGAGCCTTGATTTCCTGTTAAATTTTAGAGACAATTGCTCAGTTTGCACTCCACCATTCCAACCTCTTTGCACATCGCTCTAGTGACTGGAACATCAGCTGCAATAGGCACCATCACCTTTCAAACCCACTTTCTGGCTGACCTTCTCTGCTGTCTCATCTGTGAAAGAAATACAACTTTTAGTACAAAATTATAGGAAATAGGGGCACAGATTAAATATTCCTATCATTCTTAATAATGAACTTTCTGACAATATACTTATATGAAGGATTTACAGTAAAAAAACTCAATTGTGTGTCATTAGTGAGTACATTCCTCAGGTCCACCCAATGTTTTGGCAAAATACAGCTTTTATGAGGAAAAAACCCCACCAAAACATACAACAAAGTCTAAACAGTTCCGCAGAACCTACCTTGCTTCTGCTAGTTAACCACATGATCACTATCGATGCCCTCTACCCCCTCCCTCAAACACCCACTAACTCTGTCGAATCCCTCCCACAACATCATGCATGCTTCTACATGTAACTAAAATGCAGTAACTACTGAGTCTCCAAAGATGCCATGAGCTGCCAAACGTACCCCTTTCCCTTACATTGCCATCAAAGTTTGATGAGCATTTGATTCACTCATCCAATGTCCCAGCCCATGAAAAACAGCCACACGCATCACCAATGGCAAGGCACAACCACGGCCATTCCACCCTCACCAAAGGTCCCCATTCAATCTTGCAGCAATACTCAACCCCATTACTAAGTGTGTGAAAGTGCTTCCCCATGAAACATAGAATCTGAAAGTCCAATGTCTGTCATTATCTCCACCTTTAACCTTTAATGATTTACCACTAACTGCCCGCAAACCACAGCACACCTTAAAAGCCCACTGACACAGTAAACCACAGAACCACCACCCCAGCAAGCAATTAAATAACCAATGAACCAGTGATCTCCATCCTAACCACACCACTAGTCTGAGTTATGACAGAGCCCAAAGTGGAAAGCACGCCAACCCTTCCAACTAAACCTGGACCGTGCTTACCTCCATAAGATTTTAACCCAAAACTCAACGCATGTCACTACCTGTTAGCTTCCCTCCTCAGAGCAGCTACAACTAAACCTTGGGATTCAGTATCTCCACACACCTCAACCAAACAAAATCACTGCCACATCCTTTGTATTCCTCACTGCGAGGAACAATTGTGCCACAAACTCCAGTACATCCGACCTCATAAATCACAAATTGCACTTATCAGTTCCCACTCTGGACCACACCACAATGATCTACAATGAAAGAAGCCCCAGAAGAAAAATGACAATGCCATACTCAAATAGATCTGTCACCTACCATCCAATACCAGCAGCCAAAAAGCTCATGAACAATGTCAAGCACTCTGCAGAAATCAGTCACCATGACCAACCCCATGGCAATGCATCCACCAAGCGGCCGCACAACCTCACACCCAACATCCCACTTGCAATGTACCTGTCATCAATTCCCCCAACCAAACAAGGTCTGAACACAAGCAGATTCAAGCAATAGCTACAGAAGACCTTCATCACTTAAACCTCAAGCAGTAGTTGTCGTACCGTTGTGTAATAAAGAGGCACCTGAAATTGCCTCCTTTTAATGTAGCCAATGGTTTATCTCCACAGAGCCTACCTCGCTTATTCTACTCCAGGCAAGTCAAAACCTTCTCTTTGTTAAATATAGAAAGTATTTAACAGAAATTTCAGATTTTCTATGCATTCGTGAGCATTTAACAAATTTTGAAGGTTTATACTCTATAGCGCTGTACGTTTTCAATACATCCATGGTCATGTCTTTTGTGAAGGAATACAGAATATTTTTTTTTTTTTTGCTTTACCTTCAAGTATGCAACTAAACACTGGTAATATATATTTTAAATGCCAGTTGTATCCCAAGGATGCATGACTAATGGCCAGACCTCTGGGACACTACAAAATTCACGAAAGAAGCTCCTGTGAAGAGTGAGGTACAACAACCAGAAGGCTCCCTTTGCAGAACATTGCAAGTCAGAACGCTACCTCTACTAACTAATTCAGTAACTTAACATGTTTTCCTGCATTCACAAATGTCTCTCTATTATTCTGGGGCCCCTAAATAAAACAAATATAGATGTTAAATATTTGCATGCTTCCCCTAACTGAAGCTACAACCCTGCTCACCTCCTCGTACCTATCCTGGACGCAACTGCTACTCTTCAAAAAAATCCCATGCAAAACAATCCAGCAGCCTTGGATTGATGTATTTATTATATACACTTTTGTTTAACTTTTCTTCTTTTTTTTTCTTAATACATCGGGAGAAGCCTTAATTGGACGGCGCATGCGCGCCGTCCCTACTAGTACTAGGGAACCCCTCAAACCCGTGAAAAACAACTAAATGCACTTCAAACAGGCTAGCATTGCACTGTAAATAACAGGACAGTTCCTGGGAAGGAAAAGAATAAATTCTACCACCAAACCCCAATCTTCCAATAAAATTAACAACAGTAAGAGGTGAGGCAAATCGTGTTTAATCACTAGAGACCAGATTAGAAATGTAACAAGGCCTCTGAAGGTCCCAGGATCCTCAACACCCCATGAGGTAAGCCTAAGCATGACATTCATAAACTCTAACTAGAGCTCCACTGTGCATGCGCCAAGTGTAATTATGCCTCACAGCCTGCGAAACTCGATACTCCATACAACAATCCTGGCAGATGAAATTGCTGCTCTCCACCACCAACAGTAGCACTAGGAAGAATGCCCTCTCCACTCAGCTCTAATCGATCAACATATCCCCAAACCCACCAGGGAGGGACAGGACCATACAACAAGGAGGGCATGCAAACAAAATCACCATCCCGACGACCAAACCAACACAGTAGCCAGCCACACCAGTGCTAACCTAGGCCACACTCCCCAAAGCTTACTTTGACCACCAGACTACAATGGGCTTAAGAAAACCTGGCACAGAACAGTCACATCCAAAAGGTAAGCTGCGCACCTCATCCTCAAGCGCACGATGACTTCTCAGCCCCAGCAACCCAGTCAAAAACCACCGGCCCCCATCACATACATAAAAAAAAAAAATTATAAAGCAAATATTACCCACCTCCTCTCTAAGTACCACCAACATCCCAAGGCTTACCTGTCCATCACCAAACCCACAGGTCGTCCTGGACGTAAGCTTGCCATATAGCATGTTCACACCAAAATGTGATTACTTACACAGCTACACTTATCTAAACCCCTTAAGCCCTTCCCACCCTTACCTCATTTCCTCCCAATCATCCCTCCCTACATTTTTCCCTTTCATCTCCCCAACCAACTTAACTCCCACTAATATATCAATCTAACCCCTCTTGAAGATGCCCCGGGACAACTTGGTTTGTTGCCAAACTTCATTTCTATTAGATCTATAAATTCACATACTCAAAGAAGGATAAATTAAATGTCTGACATTCTGCATACAGAATGCATCTCACTAATACCTGTTATGAGATCTGTCTTCAGTGCAGTGTACTACAGTTCTAAACTCCAAAAAAGTTGGTTTTCTCCAAAGACATAAACATCAAACATAGTAAAGAAAAGAAATAACTGCAACTGACATTAAGGTAATGGGAAAACACAGTAGAATACACAGTCCTGGACTATATCTCTTAAATGTCCAGTTTTTTGCAGAATGTCCAGGTTTTTGCCTCATATTTTTGGTATGTTCCTCATAATTGCTTTTTTTTTTGGCAAATCACTGTGAATTATTAACAGAAAATCATGATAGATATCTGAGTTTCAGAGTTCATAACCTTCAGAAAATCTGTGCTAATGTAAAAACTTTTATTATATCAACTTTCTAAGTTGGTAAGAACAATATTTTAAAATTGTTCCTATTATGGTACCTTTCTCCCTCATTATTTATGGTTTTATCCTGATTTCTTTCTCTAAGAAGTTGAAAGGTATGTCCTGGACCAATAGCTGAAACAGCAGACCAAATGCTACCACACTCACTGCATGACAGCTAGCCAGATGTATGAACCAGGTACAACTAGGGACACAGGGACAAAGAATCAATAACAAGAAAGCTAATAAATTCTAAATATCATAACTTTTGGGATAGATAAATTTGTACAAAGAGCCAATATCATGAAAGCTTATAAATTCAGAATATCATACCTTACTGGATAGGTATATTTCTACTGCATATCATTATCTAAAAGCCATATTAGTGATCAGCATCTATTTTTTTTAAATAGATTCTGTTGTTATATAAAGCTGATAGAATAGATTGAAAAAAAGTATTGCATATGCTCAGTAGCAGGCCAATATGTATGTAACTGCATGCAACTGAACATTCTTGCACTACTAATTTCTTTTTTAATGCAGCAAAAATTGCGGTCAGGAATGGGTATATGCCTGATAGTCAAGACATTGGAATTGCATGCAGAAAACTATACTGATACAAAAGAGCCTGCAAGTGATGAGAATGACAGGTGCCCTGGCACTGTAACTTAACAACAAGTCTAGGGAAAAAGATGTTCTAACAATCAGTAAAAAATACACTTCAATATGCATGTAATGTATACAGCGAGGAAGGCTGCCTATTGTAATACTGAGACACATAACTATGATCCTCAAAAGAATTGCAAACATTACTGTTCTCCTTTAGCAACCCCCCAACACACACACACAGACACACACACACACATATATATATATATATATATATATATATATATATATATATATATATATATGGGTCTACTTCATATAAATGAAATCCAACTTACCTGACTTTCATAACATCGAGCCAAGAACACCGAAAGTCCACAACACCGACCTCTTGGAACAGACATTTAACTAAAGGTAAGTAACTGCTTGGCCAGCATGTTGACCTTTGCCCTGACCTCCACAGCAGTGTGATCTCGGAGTTATTATATTTAGTTGGAGGGGTGTGGGGGCACAGCCCCCCACATAGGGGAGTGGGGGGGCAAAGCCCCCTATGTGGGTGTGTTTTGTTTGCAACCACTTTAGTTTGTGTGTTGAGATGGCCAATGGGTTACTTACCTTTAGATAAATGTTGGTGTTCTGAGTGGTCAGTGTTGTGGACTTTTGGTGTTCTCGGCTCGATGTTATGAAAGTCTGGTAAGTGGGATTTCATTTATATGAAGTATATATATATATATATATATATATATATATATATATATATATATATATATATATATGGGTTCCGGATGTTTGCTCGAATGAGCAAACGACCAAAACCCAAACAGCCGGGCATACTTACACAAAAGTGCTTTTCACCAAAGAAGCGCATTCACTTAAGTATGCCTGTTGCCAAGGCTGTACTATGGTGCGGGTAAGGGAAAATTCCCTTTTCTCCACTGTAGTGCGGTATCAGAGAGAGAATATTAAAGTAGGGGGGGTGTGGGGGGCACAGCCCCCCACATGGTGGGTGCAGGGGGGCGAAGCCCCCCTGCTAAAATGTTAATGTAGTGGGGGTTTTTTTGTAACACGCTTTAACAAAAGCGCTTTTTCGATAAAAGTGCTTTTATTAAAGTGTGTTCGGTTATTATGGATTCGGAGGTTTACTTATTCGAGCGAACATCTTAGATCCATATATAAATAGAAGAGGATAACAAGGAAGTTATATGCAAATGAAGCAGCAAAGCAATAGTGTAGTGGGCAGAGCATTCACCTTACAAGCAGGCATTCCTGGTTCAGGTTCCACTGCAGCACATTCCATTTTCCATGGCAAAGCATGTTATGACCACTATTTTTGTTGCAAAATCCACTAAATAACATATATCTATGAAATGGAGTACTGCAGGAAATGCAGATGTGAAGTGTCAGTGTCATAATAAATAAGGCACTAGTAAGCAGGTGTAAGCTCAGATAAGCAGTAGTAAGCATATTTAAGCACTAGTAAGCGGGTTTATATGCATTTGCATGGGGGTAAGCAATGGCTACACTGGCTAAGCATTCTGAAGCTAACTCTCTGTAAGCACATGCAACGCTAGGTTAGCAGTGCTTACCATCACGCAAACCCACTTACAAGTGCTCAAAAGTGACTTAATCACTCTGTATCCAACGTCCCTTGTTCTGCCCATCAACAAAATAAACAGCCATGCATGTCTCGAAACCAGGACCCTATACACCATAGTCCCAGTAGTTATCCACCAAGCCATCACAGAAGTACAGAAAAGTAAGGTAGTAGTAAACATGTCCTCACCATAGTATAACCAAACTGAAACTGTGAAAGGCATCAGTATACCTCATATCAGTCATATGTGCCATAACCCACTACATAACATAAATATGTGAACTAGAGTACAGCAGTAAGCCCAGAAGTGAGGTGTAATTGTAACAGAGTGTCGAAGTCCCCAATAAAACACAAGGACCCAAAAAAGTGTATGTACACATCAATCAGGGATACTAGGCATACATATAAGGTATAATGAATAATAACACAATGCCAAAAAGGCATTAAAATGAATGTGTAATGTTGGCAAAGCTAAGCATTGCACAGGCCAGCTTAGGAGGTGTGAGCAATGTGTAGACCAGCTAACTCTTTGTGGTCAGTGATATACCCCTTTAAACAATGCCAACCTTAGGTAAGCAGGTTTGCCCATAGCGTAGCCTTTTCAAAACTGGCCAATCACAGAAAAGTGCAGGAAATCATCCCTACTTAAACCCAAGAGGCAGGAATACAGCTCATAACTGGTTGTGGCTTCCCCCTTGCAGGCACTATGGCAGTAAGGGGAGCAGGAGTGTTCTTCCAGGCGCAGCACTGGTGCATCCAGGAGTCCAAGGTCAAGGCAGGACTCCTAGTTAAAGACCCTGCACAGTGACTGCTGCAGGTCCAGTAGCAGGGCACCCAATATAAGGCAGAAGCCTGGGACCGTCTCGCCCATGAACTCACTAGTGCCACTGGCGTACCCCGAACTGGTGAGCAGGTTAGGCACCACTATGCCGACCTGAAGCGGCGGAAGGGGGAACTCTTGGAGGAGTGGCTCCAAGAGGCTAGAGCATCAGGGGATGTTCCAGCCATGTGTATGTATCACCCCAGTATGTGTGTAATAAGTGCCAGCTCAGGTATGTCATGGATAGGTATGGCTAAATCCTCCTCTTATGTCCCCCACAGCTGCAACAGAGTGGGCTGCGAATCAGGAGGTCCACACCTGCCACCTGCCACAGATGCGACGCAAGCAGGTCAGTAATACTCATGTTTTTACTGTCATAGGAAATAAAAATAATAGTAGTAGTAAATTAATTGCTAGTATAAAACCTGTATTGTTCAAGGCAAGTACTGCATACACTAGAAAATATGGCAGGAAGAGTGTCATATTGTTTGTATGGCAATAAAAGTGTAATATGCTGACAAAACAGGTCTAACTGCTGGACTGCATGTGTATATTCCGGTATCATATGGTAATGGAGATTTGCAATCATGTAATAGTACTGTGGTATTAAGCACTGTTACCCACACCATGCACCATAAATTGAATGTGTAGAAATGCCTGTATATGACAGGTGTAATCCCCAGAGGCCAGTTAGTACAACTGAGAGACACATAGACAGTAAACAGGGAAAATGAAGACAACCAAAAACGAATAGCACATGCAACTGAGATGTGAACTGTTTTTTAGCGCACACAGCCACGGTTCAAATCCTGCCAGTGGTAGTAGTCTGCATAGAGAATCATACCCCATAACTTTACAGATATGTCCAGAATGTCTACTAAAGTGGATCATATCTAATGCCTATCAACCTGTTCCCCTGGGAAATCAGTGGGATGATCCCAGACATATAGGCAGCAAACAGGAAATACAACTGATTGACACACATTTATGACAACAAAACTGGCACACTAGCAAGTCCTCAATACCTTATGTGACTAAGAAGCCATGTATGTCCCATTTACACCTCAACTTGTTAAGCTGTGGTCAGAGTGTGTACAGTAAGTGAGTGAGATGTATGTGCATAATAGTAATGTGCAACCTGGAACCTTGTGTGGAAACAGTCAGGTAGTGCTAACAAACAGTGCTTCCACAGGTACGTTGTATACAAACACTGTGCTGAGAAATACAGACCAATATAACCTGTACTGGTACCATCCACCCTGGTATTGTAGGGGATTGTGAGTGTTGCAGTTTCTCTGAATAATAAAGTATCACTGGTCACTGTCACCCACACTGTGCTACATAATATAACTGTGTAGGAAAGCATGTATATGTGTGTGTCAGGTCATGAAAGGTGGAAGAGGGCAATATTCTAGATATCTACAGGCACACCAGCATGTGGTCAACACATGGCCAGAGTCTGTGCAGAAAGAGTTGGATAGCATAGTGCAAAACATCAACCTGGAATCCAGTAGTATGTGTACAAACAGTCAGTGTTAACAAACATTCCCTCCACACTCATACCAGGTAAGAGGTGTATACTGCAGGCAAAACCAGTTCATGTGTAATGACGTTGACAGCCATATCAGTGTCCAATATAGGTCTATAGGATAGTATAGTAAGATTTGTAAGATACAGATAATAGCACTGACTAGGAAATTAATGTGGAGTCCTGGAATATACTACTTGCTAGCTGACATCTGTCTCTCCCGCCCACCTTATCTCTCCAGCAGTAATCAACATACCCACCCCAACTGGTATGTACTAACTCTGATGCTGTCCAATTGTTTGTTACTATTTTAATGGTTCCCATGCATGTGCCATATTGAATTATTCCAACATTGTTGGCATGGTGCCATCAATGTATCTGCATGTTGTTATTATCACTGTGGTCCCATATATGCATGTGTTTTGTTTGCTATGCAACTGTTCCATATCTGGTGTCTGGGTTAATGGGATTATCTTTGTATGCTGTTATACCTAACCCTGGAATTTATTGACTATTATTAACCCATATATGATGTTGAAATCAAAACACTATAGCACGCTTGGGAAGGCTGGTCCCAGCGGACCCACCTGTCCCACCTCAGATGTCCGAGGCACCAGGCACCAGCATGTCTAGGGCCCTACCCACACCTCCCTGTCCGTTGGTCCTGCACCACCTTTGGGTGGAACCTCCTCAGGGGATGGGGCTCACCCCCCTGGGAGTGGGCACGGACAGGCACCTGTCACCCATCACCAGGTCGGGGTCGTGGTGCGTGGAGCGATCAATGAGTAGGTCGGTGACCTTCTACGCCAGCTTGAAGGCCGGATGTCACGATTATAGAGTCAGCCTGGCTCTGCAGCTGAGCCCCCAGCACAGCCACCTTCGGGGCTGTGAAGGTGCAGTGGTGACTACACATGAGTGGGGACCTCAGTCCCACTGTTTCCACTAGGGGCTTGTGGGTTTCTGTTATCCAAACACCCCTCCCCATCAAGGTGTTTACCCCACAAATATGACATATACCACCCCTGTATGCACCTTGTGTGTTTTGTCTGTTAACCTACCCAACCTACCTCCATAAATATATCTACTACCTCTCCCCAACATCCCACTCTCACCTGAAAAAAAAAAAGGCAATCTGTTCCCACAAAAAAAAATCACGCCCCATACATAGCGGTGCATTTCAAACACATGTCCACTGGACACATGTAATCCAGTCTAATTTGCAGTTTATCTTATTATTGTTGTTCTCACCACTCTCCCAGGGGTTTGAGTGTCCAAACCTACCTCCAAATTCAGTGAATATGCACAGCTGTTGCTGTAGAAAAAATGGGCAGCTATGGACCTTCCCTATACCCTTCATGCACATCGCTAGCTATTTTCCCTACTGTCTTTCCCTCTTTGTGCTCCTTTTTCGCCACTTTCCTCTCAACCCTTTTTTCTTTTCTTTTAAAGAAATTAGCGTGGGGGTAAGTGGGAGTAAGCAGTTTTAAGCAGCAATAAGTGGGTCTAAGCCTGTTTGAGCGGGGGTAAGTACTGCCTACACACATTAAGCAATTTAGAAGCTACTTGAGTATAAGAAACTGTAACTGGAAGTTAGCAATGCTTACCTCCATTCAAACACACCCAAAACTGCTTACAACTGCTTTAAAGTGCCTTAATCACTCTGTATGCAAAGGCCCGTATTCTGCCCAGCAATAAAATAAACAGCATCTGCAAGGCTCAAACCCAGGATCCAGAACACCACAAACTGATTTACCACTAAGCCATACCAGATATACATAAATCTGATGTTTTCAGAAATATATCATCCAGCCCAGTCGTGCAACAGTACAGAGAATGTATGCCAACATCTAGATGTATGTGTGTGTGTGTAAATATATTAATATTTAAACAGATACAACACATATATATATATATATATATATATATATATATATATATATATATATATATATATATATATATATTCCCCCCTACCAAGGCTTCTTCATTTGACAAAACCACTTTCAACATCCTAAGCCAAAGCAACACTCCTATAGAAGTGGTCCCCTCTGCTAAACTCCTTGGCATTATCATTGATGAACACCTCAAATTCGATCTCCACATGCAACAAAACATAAAAAAAAAAACACCAAAAGTTAGGCATGCTCTGCAGGAATAATCTATTTCTTTCAAACTCCTCTAGGCACACATTAGCAACCACCTAGCTCCTTCCCTCTCTCCTTTACTGTGCCCCTCTTCTAACTAATCTGTCTGCTTCCCTCACCTCTAAACTTGAAGATTGCTATAACAAGATCTCTAAATTTGCCACTAAATCCAAAACCTCAACCCACCACTGCCTTACCCTTCAATCTCTGAACTGGTTAGAACTCCCTAACTACCTTGACTATCTTCAACTAACAACAGCTCACAAACTAATATTCTATCCAGAAAAATGCCCAGCTTTATCCAACATCCTTCCCCCTTACATCCCTAACCGATCTTTGAGATCAGAACCCCAAAACCTAATCTCCATTCACAGACCTAAACATTCCGCTGGCAAGCTACTACTATCCTTCTCTCTAGGCAAAAAATGGAACTCTCTCCCTCCATCACTGAGGACTATAGCTAACACAGATCACTTCAAGACCCAACTCTACTCACACCTTTCCTCCAAATGGATATGTTCCTGCTTTCACCCTATATAAATCATACAGATTTTCTACACTAAGCCCCTCTTTACCCCTTCACATATCTACTCTCAGACTTCATTTCTAATTCCCAAAAATGATTTAGCCTATTCCCAGTTGACTGTAAAGTATACAATATTGCAAATTATCTAAAAAAAAAAAAAAAAAAAAAAAATATGTTCTTGTTATTTTGCACTGTTATTATTATGTAGTCTTACTGTTTGTTCTTATTATGTATTCTTACTGTTTGGACATTTAATTGATTGTACTGACTTTGGAGCATTTCTCCCCGGGCCTCCACTGAAAATGGGTACTTCGTGGCCCAGTGGACTTCCCCGGTAATCAAACTGAAATAAATAAATTATATATATATATATATATATATATATATATATATACATATATATATATATATATATACATATACATTTAGAAATATATTTTATATGTATATATATATATATATATATATATATATATATATATATATATATATATATATGCAAATGCCTACATCGACACATATATATGTCTACACCTATATGTCTACATATACACAGGAAGTTACATATATGTAAGCATATATATATATATATATATATATATATATATATATATATATATCCATCCCTATAGGTATATATGGACATACATGTGTAGATGTCAATAGGAGATTAACTAAATCATAAATATCCACATGCATCATTAATGGGGTTGACAAGCCCCAAACAATATACGTCTTGTACGAATAGGTATACCCACCCACCCAAAGCCAAACACGTCCACCCGCAATATACTACCAAGTGTTGCAGATCCCATAACCACATCCTGAGACGTCATGGGCACAAGATGTTAAAAGTACTACATCCCACCTGTATGATGTCAGGCTGGTATTGGTAACATATCATGCAGTACAGGCTGGCTCCCATAGGAAATGTAAAATGTGGAAGCTAGCAACATCTCCAGAATACATATACACAGACACATATATGCAGATACAGATATACATACACACACACACACACACACACACACACATATATATATATATATATATATATATATATATATATATATACACACATACACATATATAAATATCCAAGAAGAAAGCTAGTGCTTAGCCTAATCCCAGTGCTTCCAATTATCAACAAATACAAAATAAGAAAATCCCTGGGAACTGCTGCTGTACGAACACAATAAATATTTATTAAAACACTGAGAGAAAAAACAACAAAGTGAGCGCTTTCGGGCTAAACCCTTCATCAGACAAAAGTGCTCTTACAAACATCACATTTTTAAAAAATACTTACACCAATCAGTACTCAGAAAAAACCCGCCTTTTTCTGTGGGTTGTCCTGATACAAACTATTCAATTAATAATTAAAGGCACATATTACTGCTGATGTGTATTCAATAAAATAAAATAAAAATAAAAATTCAATAAAAAGCACGCCTTTTTTAATTTGTGATGAGCACAATGCACTATATAATCATGTTAAGGATCATCCAACACACAATTTTAAATTCAGGGTGATTGCTAATGTCTTTCTCAATAAGAGAGGTGGTGATATCAGGCTGAAAACAGACGCTATAGAATCACAATGGATTTTAGGTCTAACAGCCCATGTTAAACCAGGGCTGAATGATATGGTACCCCTGAAACCCACTCTCAAAAATAGGCATGCTTTTTATTGAATTTTTACATGTAGGTATATTTTTGGATTCCCTTTTAAAGGGGTACCTAGAAAGGGTACAATCTCATGTCAAGAATAGTGAAGAGGTGTGTTTCAAGGTTAGCACTATAGCATGGGGTGAAGATTTTTACTGGGCTAGTATAGACGTTAAATCTTTATATACTAGCATTAACAGGTTGCATGGTCTAAGAGCAGTGGAAAAAATGTTAGGAGATGGACCCAGAACATTTTTTATCATCAGTTTGTTGGACTTTTGTCTCACGCACAATTGTTTGAGTTTGAGGGTAAACATTTTTTGCAAAAAGAGGGTACAGCTATGGGGGCGGCTTTTGCGCCCTCATATGCTATTTTGTTTATGGCCCACTTTGAAAGTAGTTACATTTATCCCTCTCTTTTTTATAAAAGGAAGGTGGTCAAATACATGAGGTTTATTGACGACCTTTTATTTTTGTGCAGTGGTGTACCAGAGGAGTTCGAGAATTTTGTTTCAGAATTGAAGCAAAATAATTGGGGTTTGGATTTTACTCATACCATAGGGGGTAGAAATATCCATTATTTGGATGTAGAAATTTATGTGAACCAGGATGATAAAATTCAATACAAACCTCATTACAAAAAGACTGCAGTGGAAAATTTTCTCCATGCTTCCAGCATGCATAGTGATTCCTTGATTAATTCTCTCCCATTTGGTGAGTTTAAAAGAATAGGGAGACACATTTCAGAAAAGAATTTGATTCCAATGGAATTTAATAAGGTGGAAGGAAAGTTATTAGAGAGAGGATATTCTGTCATGAGTGTAAAAAAAGCTAGAAGAAGGGTGGAGAGTGAGTTGGGCATTACAAGAAGGTCCAGCAATAGGGTTAGATTTAGGGGGATTGGGCACTCTGGAAATTATGATATCCATGACAAAAACAGCAGTGGGATCAAGGATTCTAATGGAAAAATATTTTTTGTAACTAGATTTTCCCATTTTTCTCAAACTTTGAAGGGACTAGTGGATAGATTTTGGCCAATCATTTATGAAGATGAGAAGATAGGAAAACTCTTTCCGTCACGGGTGACCTTTTCATATAAGAGATATTTTAATCTCAGGGAAATTCTGAATTTTAGAAAAAATGGTGGAGGGGGTGAAGATGATAGAAAGGGATCATTTAGGTGCGGAAAATGTAAAGTGTGTAAGTGGGTTAGGAACTTGGATGGTTGCAAAATCAATGGGGTCAAATATAATGCCACTGAATTTTATAATTGCAACTCAACTGGGGTCGTGTATATTATAGGATGTGGCTGTGAGAGACAAAATTGGTACATAGGACAAACCACCAGAAGGGTTAAATTAAGGATTTTGGAACACCTAGGAGATATAAGGCATAAGAGGCTAGAGAGCCCAGTGGGAAAACATTTTGTTGACAATCATGGGGGGGTCCCAGATGGTTTTGTCTTCAGTGTGTTAGGTAGACCTAATGTATATGGTAATGAGGCCATTTTTCGTGAAAAATTACTTTTGATGGAGTCAAGGTTCATTCTAAATTTAAAAACTATGTTTCCAAATGGAATGAATATGGAGGTGTAGTGTGTTTTTTTCCATATAATTTTTTCATGACTATTTTCGTGAATTCATTCATGACTATTTTCATGGATTTTCTCATATATTTTCCAACACTAATTTCTTCACATATTCCCTAATATTTTCTAACACTTGGGAAAAGGGATTGCTTGCAAGGGTAACATTAATTGAATAATAGGTATACATATTACTAGTAATGATATTTATGTATATATTATTAGAAGTATTTATGAAATGAATGTTATTTATTCTCCAGTTAACATGTTGTATAGTTGTGCTTAAGAAATGCCAAATTTGTTTCTTTAAAAATAGTAAAGAAATGATTGTAACTATTTAATTGGGGGATGGTGCATCAATTATTTAATTAAAAGATTTGTATAAAAATGGGTGGAGTATTATGTAAAATGTATTCCAGGAGAAGGCGAAGGCCGAGGTACCAGAATTAAAAAATTTCAACTTGCAGCAGTCGGTGTTCTCCATTTGTATTTGGTATGCTTTATAGGCAGACTGGCTCAACACTGGCCTACATCTCCTATGGGGGAATGCACATGTACTTGCATATATAGCAGGCTCTACAGGCATGTCACAGCATAGGGTAAGATACACCTGTGTGGAAGTGCATAACTACAACCAATGTGAGCACAGCCACATATGGTAAGCTAGCATAATATTACAGTATATGGACTATCTGTTCAACACCATCCTCATATGTGCAACTCACACACTAACCCTACATATAGTGGGCCGCTACACAGTGTGGCCTGATGCCTATCTTTGGTATGGGACATGTGTGTGTGTGTATGGCCCTACAAACATGTAAGCCAATACGGTAACATGTAACATCAGATAGGACGAGACCTAGAACGATGACATCTACCAAAATCTGTACAGAGGCCAGGGTACATATTGACAATACACACACTGTCGACATTCAACATATGTATACAGACCTCAGTACTGTACAAACAATCACAGAATGTCCAGGTTATGTCATCAAATATAACCCTTACTGTACATAACATGCATAGCAATCTGATATCTCACTGGCTTGTTACCAGATATGATGACACTAATTATAGTGTACAGCACATATGCACCTCTTACTGCATGACATATGTACAAAGGTTGACAGAGTTGTGGCTGGAAGCACATACACAGGGCCAATATTGACATGTTGCTGTGATAACATCTTACATTTACTGTTGTAACAGGGTTTGTCACAGCATATGTCCTATGAGGGATATGAAGTCAGTAACTGTCCCGGCTTTCAACATCTACAGACTGCAATCCTCACACTACCTTCTGCAGTTCACAAATACAGGCTCTGTGAGTAACACATGAAACCAAAGGCACCACACTCTGCTTAGTCTGCAGATGACCCTACAGATGGGGAGTCCTCATAAAACAGAACTGACATGACAGGTATTAATACATGTAGGACAGTCATATCTACACACACCCTGTTAAACCAACATTACTCCGAATGCAGTATAGCAGCACTTACACTCTGTAGTCAGGTCGGGCACATCCCCCTCCTGTGTGTTGGGCTGTTTCCACAGTGTATGTTGTCAGAGGTAAATCCCAAATCCATCTGAGATGCTGTTTGCCAAACAACAGATCGAGTTCCTGCTCACAGTGAATGGAAAGGCCCAATGATAACATGATGTTCCTAGATACTGGAGTGTGTTTCCATGTAATTGGCTATGGGAATGTCACCACAGCTATTCCACATGCAATCAGCTAGGGGAGGGCTGCAATTCATGCAGAGGCCATCAGCTGATCATGAGCATCACTTAAAATGCACATGCTGCTGCCTAAGCAAAGCAGGTGTAGGTCTGCACATCCACCAGTGAGGGAGTGAGATAGGCAGATAGAGGCAATGACTAGTCAGGGAGGGGTGGGAGAGTAAAACTTAAGCATGTTTGTGTCACATACCTACCAGCACAGGGTATTAAACCCCTGACAACTACGTAGTGCTATCACAGTCCTATTCAGTTATGTGATGCACCATATAGGTTACCTGTTGTGGTGTCCTCAGAACATATTTGTGATGGTGAGTGACATCTGCAAAAGGAATATGGTAGCCATATGGTAGATGAAGTACACATGCCTGTCTGCATGAACAGGTGCCAGCATCAACAAAGCCACACTCTCACAGGGACACACACACATTGACACACTTGGCAGGGCCAGCGATACAGCACATCACTAGTGAGATTGACACAACACATTACTGTGCAGGTATCACATGCACCACATGGGTGATATGGAGGTTATATGGGCAAAGAGTATGGGAAGGTGTCTGACATCAGATAGCATGCTTCAGTATGCCACTGGTAGTTGTAGCGAGTGTGGATGTGATCATACGCATCATACACCACACACACAAACACACAGAGTGCGAGTACTGACATGTATGGGTACATTTCTGCACGGGTATTTGGTGGTTGACTGTGCCACATGGCTATACAAGGCTAGGTGATGGGTATACCTTGGCATCAGGCCACTGTTATCAGGCCACATGTCAGTGGTCTGCATTGTGGTTCAGGACTGTGGTTTCTGCATTTGCCCACACAGGTGGGTAGTGTATACACCATCCAGTCACCTGGGTGACTATTGCATGTGGCTAATGCTGTGCATCACTTGCCATGTATGTGTTCCTTAGTCCATAACATTGATGATGTCTGGGATGTGCACACCTCCCACATGCATGTACATTGACATGTGGAACTGTACCTGGGGTGTCGGGACCATGTTGTGTAAACAGATTATCATCAGATGTGCCAGTCTTGGCCACCTGTGGCAGGAACTGGTAATGGAGAGTAGGTTAACCCTGCACCTACATTGATAGCATGCTAATGACATTCCCTGGTGTCAGTGGCATCTGTCAATACAGGGCATGTTTTCAGGCATGGTATGTCCTTTGTGGTTCACATGTGATGGCACCAAAGGTGTTGCAGATGTCCAGTGGGGAACATGGGGAAGGTGCACTGTCTGCATGCATGTGTCTATTGGACAAATGGACTGGGTGCCATGCCCTCTATAGGCCACTTCAATCACTCCATAGTTACTATCGGTCACCATTATGCAGTGTACTACACACATATTGGCTGTTGCCTTGCCATGTGTGTGTGTGTGTGTGTGTGTGTGTGTGTGTGTGTGTGTGTGTGTGTGTGTGTGTTTGTATGAGACATGGGCTGAGAGTGTGCTCTGGGTAATACTGGGGCAGCTAACTGTGATTGCCTGGCCTTGATGTCACATGTATGGGTATGGATTTGCACCCCAGCCTTTCGGCTATTTCACATCTGTTATCCTTGTACAGTGGACATTGTGATATAGGGTCTATATTAGAACATCGAATATTTAACAGTCTGAATCACTGAAGGAAGACTTTTAGTGATCGAACTGTTAAAGCATCGAATGTACAGTAAAAAAATAAAAATAACAAAAAAAAAACTAAAGGGTGTAGGCAGGGGGGCAAGCCCTCCTGCACCCCTCACCCCTTCCCACTACTTAAATATACCAACTCAGAGACCTCACTACATTGAAGTAAACGGAAATCTCCCCTTACGGAGATTTCCGTTTACTTGTTCGATGTTCTGCAGTTTTGTTATACTCGTGTGAACAATGTCAGATTTGACATTGTTGGCTTTTGAGACTGTAATATAGACCTGTGATATATACTAGGGCCACCATATAAGAAATTTGCAAAACCCGCTCTACATTGGGCCCAGGTGTCTCACACACACACACACACACACACACACACACACACACACACACACACACACACACACACACACACACACACACCTGTCACGTCTGGGAGTAGAACCCCTACCTAACTAGTTTATTACATTACAGCCCTATGCAGTTAGAGTACATGTCACAGAGATTATTGGAGTACTCATTCCCCAAAGATGTATATCACATTGGATGACATCAGCAGGATTGCCAAAGTAGGCCAATTGACATGTATTGAGTGTGACTAGCCTAAAATGCATTGCTCCCTACACAGAGATTGAAACACACACAAAACATCCACAACCAACATGTGTGGGGATAGAACCCCTAACAGAGGTCTATATCACACTACAGTATGTAGCTGTTGTAGGACACACCACAGGGATTACTGTAGAATGTCTTACCCAAAGGTGTATTTCACAATGAATGATATCAGCAGGATTGCCAAAGTAGGCCATTTGACATGTACTGAGTGTGACTAGCCTAAAATGCATAGCTCCCTACACAGTGATTGAAACACACACAAAACATCTACAACCAACATGTGTGGATATGGAACCCCAATAGAGGTCTGTATAACACTATAGTATGGAGATGTTATAGGATGCACCACGGGGATTACTGGAAAACTTTTTCCCCAAAGGTGTATTTCACAATGAGTGACATCAGTAGGATTGCCAAAGTAGGCCATTTGACATGCACTGAGTGTGACTAGCCTAAAATGCTCCCTACACAGAGACTGAAACACACACAAAACATCCACAACCAACATGTGTGGGTATAGAATCCCTAACAGAGGTTTATATCATACTACAGCAGTACGCACATACACAACCATCATGTGTGGGTATAGAACCCCTAACAGAGGTCTATAGCACACTACAGCAGTATGGAGTTACAGCACTGGCTATGGAGATAAGTGGGTGACATCCTTCCCAGAGGTGTATTTCAAGGTGGATGACATCAACAGCCTTTGCCAGAGTAGAGCATATGGATTATATGGAGTGTGACTACCCTAAAAAGGATTGCTCTCTACACAGACAGGTTCAGACAGATGCACACTTTCCAAGTTTGGGATTAGAACACGTAGCTAACTAATTTACCATACTACAGCAGTACACAGTTATAGCATGCAATATGGAGATTCCTGGGATACAGCATTCCCAGAGATGTATTTCTAGGTGGATGACATCAGCAGCCTTACCAAAGTAGAGCATTTTAATTGTAGGGAGTGTGACTACTCTAAAAACATTGCTCTCTGACAGACAGACACACACGCAAACACACAGCTGCTAACGCTAGGGTAAGAACTCATATCTAACTATTTTATTACACTACAGCAGTATACAGTTATGACACGCGCTATGGAGATTACTGGGATACAACCTTCCCATAGATGTATTTTAGGTGGATGACATCAGCAGCCTTATCAAAGTAGAGCATTTCAATTGTAGGGACTGTGACCACCCTAAAAAGCATTGCTCTCTACACAGACAGACAGACACACAAACAGTTGCCAAGGCTAGGGTTATAACTCCTACCAAACTAGTTTATCACACTACAGCAGTATGGTGTTATGGGATGTGCCACATAAATTACTGGGCTAAAGCTCTCTCAAAGGTGTATTTCACAGTGGATGACCTCAGCATGCTCGTTATAGTGGGACTATGGGGAGGGCAGTGTGTGTGCATGGGCCATAATCCATTCATCTAGGGGTTGACACGCCACATGCAGGCACAACCTGGGTCATATTTCACAGGTATGTATACAGCTGCTAGATGACTACTTCCTTGAACAGTCATGCTGCACAGCTGGCACGTAAACCACATACTCTGTAATGCTGTCAGATACCGGTGGCTAGCATCTGCACTGAGTGACATCTGACACTTGTGTGGTTGTGGCCCTATGGCTGTGTGCTGGGTGGGACAGGCCTGGATGGCTTCTTGTCACAATCACCCTCTTCCACACATCTATGTATGTCTACCTTTGGCTTATTATAGTGTGTTGTCCTTACATATATGCCTGTATTCCTATCCACTGTGTGTGTAAAGCATGAGTGCTGCATACTGAGGAGTGTCTGCGCTAACATTTGCAGCTGCCTGATATGTCTGGTCCACTGGTGTTTGCATACATGGCCTTCATGCGTTTAAGTGTGTGATCATGCCAGTATGACCTTTCAATATGTTGTTGACTGACATTGTCTTCATTTCTCTAAGTGTGTTGGCATGCCCAGTATGGCTGTCTGTATAGAATGTGTGGATCGAGTCCAGGTTGTTTGTACTGCAGTGCTGACCTTTCTGTTGTACACATACAGGTAGCATGCTGTCTTTGCAGGGTATCCGTTGATCATTTGGCATAGACTGTTACTACATTTCTGCATAGGATGGGGGGGCACACCTGACTATTTCTAGATTTCTACACAGGATTGTGGGGGGAGGAACACCTGACTGTTACTATATTTCTACGTAGGATGGGGGGCACACCTGACTATTTCTACATTTCTACACAAGATTGGGGGGCACACCTGACTGTGACTACATTTCTATGTAGGATGTGGGGTGGCACACCTGACAGTTGTACACATTTCCTAGGACTGTACTGGTATGTCGGGTACTCCATTTCAGTCTGTAGTCTTACCTATCGTGCTGACTAGAGGCATACCAGTGTACTATAGATCGTAGCTTTTAATTAACTCCATATTAGTTTCTGACTTCCTACCCTTCAGAACTGACATTCCACTGCCTGACCTGCTGTAGTCTGTCTGTGTAGGCCTAGGGGGGAGGTTACCCATAGGCCTCATTCAGAGGCCATAACACAGCCTTTGTTTGTGTTTGTCTACACCTGTCCTGCTGGCTGTGACTGTTGTTGGGTATGTGAACCCCCCTGACTGGCATGTGTGAGTCACTAACCTTGTGGGTGTCCCAGTATTGAGGGTGGTGCTGCAGGGCTGCCTATGTTGGATGCACATAGTACACTCCCTACACATGGTTAAGCACAGGTAGTGTAATGTTTGGCATCCCTTTTACTGCGTGTGAGAGTCAAAGAGAGCTGTTATTCCCTGGGTCCCTCCTGTGTCAGTGTATGTGCTATGCGTTGCCTCTTTGCCAAGGCCAGGGCATACTGGGCATGCCTCCTTCTGCCTACTGGGGTAGGCTCAAGTTGTTCCTCCTCCAAGTCACTCTGTGCCTGTGCAGGCCTTGGCAATGGTGGGGGGCTGTGTGGCCCTGCCTCGTGCTGTTCCTGCTGCAGCTGTTTCCGCAGAATCATATTGTTTAGCATGGCACATACAAGGACAATTTGGGTACATGTAGCTGGTGAGTACTGCAAGGCTTCGCTGATTGTGTCCAGGCACCGGAACTGTGACTTGAGCATCCCAAACACATACTTCTGGTCTGTGCATGTGCCTCATTATGGAGTTCTTGTTCGGGTGTGTGTGCATTTCTGATGGGTGTCATTAGTCATGGCTCCAGTGCGTATCCAGCATCCCCCACTAAGTGACTGTCAGGGATGTCCCCATTGGCAAATCTCTGGTACAGCTGCATCAGATGCCAGATGTGGGAATCATGATAGCTTCCAGGGCAGCCAGCACACACATTCATTATTATGCCCTGGGTATCGCACATGACCTGGCAGTTGATGGAGAAGAAGCCCTTGCAGTTGATGTAGAACCTACTCCGCTCACCGGATGGTGCTTTGATGCATATGTGCATGCAGTCTATAGCACCCACTACCTCAGAGTAATCTGCTATTTGGTGGAACAGTTGCATATTGCTGGCTAACGCCTCATGGGTATTGGGGAAATATACGTGCTCGCTGACATGGCATCCAGGAACTGGAGGAGTACCCTGGATGCTGATGCCTGTGAAATCCCCATCATATCCCCAGTTGGCCTTTAGAAGGTACCTGTGGCTAGTATTCATAGGCCTACACATACCTTGGTATCCACTGGGATGGGTTCCCCTCTATTAGTTCTGTGTGTCAGGCGTGGCCTTCACAGCTCAACAATTTGCTGCAGGAGGTCCCTGTCCAGCCTACAGCTCTCCACTATCTACAGCTCATGTAGCCCCTGGTAGGTTACCCTGGGTCTGTACATTCTTCTCTGTCTCCTCACTGTGGGTTGGTCGACAGCATTCACATCCTCACTACCCTCAGCCTCCTCCACAAGTTGTTGTATGATAACTATTACAGCCCCTATCATTTTGCTGTTGTGAGTATTAAAAGTTCCTCCCTTGTTTAGACTGGTGGTGTAGAGTGTGGGAAAAACCAGAGTGGAAGATGTTTGCATAGTTTATAGTAGTGTTTTGGGCTGGGTTGGTCTGCTGCCTATGTAATTGGCTGATTCTGATAAATTTCACCTGCCAGCTAAGCTAGTCCTCTTTGATTACCTTCCTACTGCTGTTTTCCCTTCCTATTGCCTTCCTGTTTAAGCCCGTGTGCACACCACACAAACACAGTGCTCAAATGTGCACACTGCTGCTATTTCCTGGTTTAACTTCTTTTTTCTTCCTGTAAAACCCGGTGTGTGGTGCGCACACCCACTTAGGCTTTGTAAAGAGTGCTAGGCAGGTTTAGACATACCCCCTAGCTTACCTGTGCTAAGATAGGAGCACGCCCGAGCCACAGGGCTCCAATCCGCTTACAGTATGCCTGACACCCCCCCCCCATGATGTCACCTAACTCCTATGCTTGCACCAAGCTAGTCCTACTCTTACACTGTTGGGACCTGGCTCACATGCTGGGGAAAACTGAGATTCACTATCCTTCCCCTCATTTGCATAGGATTGCTTGCTAATGCATAGTTACATGTCTCACATTGAGCCTCCCCCCTTAGCAACCACTACTCACTGGCCATGTTGTCTTCTGCCTGCCATTGAATTGCATGGCAGAATGCTGATTTTAGTTAGAATGCTTAATTTAGGTTCATTTTGTTATCCCCCCCGATCCCGTTTGCGTGCTGCTGCCCTACGCTTAAACAGCCGAAATCGGCTAAAAATATAAAAGTTGATTTCTGTATTTTTTTTTTTATGTTTGCAATGCCAATGGCTTTATACTTGGCCATCGGCATGCTTACTACATGATATGCAGCCTTTATTTGGACCTGTCACAGCTCTGTTTTGGATTTTGCAGAAATGTACTCGGTTAGTAACGGAGTACATTTCTGCAGATAGTACTAGTCTTGCACGGACTGTTGCAAGCTTCCTGGATTGCAATATCACCTCATTTGCATAGATTTCTCCTGCAAATGGGGTGGTTTGCATACTTAGTCTGTGCAAGATTAGTGCAGGAGCACTCATGCAAACCCCTGCAGGCTGTTCCTGGATCGCACGGCAGACATATTGCCTTTTTGAGCTCCTGCATGTCGTGCAAGTTTTCGAGAATCCGGGGGATGATATACATCACTGTCTGTTTTTCACTGCCATGCATACATTCCCTTCCTCTATAGCAGAAATACTACTTGATGTTTCATGAGATAAGCTTCAAATTTAACAAACATATGTTATGGTTGTTTCAATTCTCAACACTGGGTTAATATACAGAGTGTATGAGTCCTTTCCATGGGAATTCGCATCACATGGAGGCTAGTCCACTGTGACAATTTTTTTAATGGCATAAGGCACACAATCAAGTCTGTCTACCCTAACTGGTATTTCAGTAATGCAAATGCTCTTTTGGTGATCTCTATTCTCCATATCCACTTGTTTTTCCTTCAAACTCAACCTCACTCAACAGACAATCACAATAGGTTCATAGGTTCATAGGTTCATACTAGGCTATCTGCCCGAGGGCATTTACAACCCCTTTAGTATGGGGAACTATACCCATTATTTTGCTGTGCCTCTGTTGAGCAGTGACACTGAGGTAATCCCTGGGGTATATCTGCGATCTCCCATCCATTGGTCAAGATTTCTCTTGAACAAGGCCAGCGAGGTGCTCTGCCTCACATATACCGGGATTTTATTCCACAGCATAGGAGTCTTTGGGTGATGAATCTATCCCTCCAGCACGCCCTATTAATAGCCGTGTCGAGGTTTAAGTCTCCGCCCTTGTGGCTCTGACGGATCTAGATTTTTGAGGTGAAGCATATTCATCAAATCTGGGTTTGACATGGCCTTGTATGTTAGGCAAAGGTCACCTCTGAGCAAGGTAAGCGACTGAATAGAGCTGGAGTTCTTTCAGTCGGGCAGCATAGGACAGATGTTTGAGACCCTTTATCCTTTTGGTGAGGAACTTTGTGGCCTCTCCAGCTGCTGCAAGTGTCGGGTCAGATACATTCGAATGGGGCATTGTACTCAATCATTGGTCTGATGAGTGATGAGTATAGGGAGACTATGACCTCCCTTGATCTAGATGAGAATCCCTTCATGATAAGGTGGGCAATGTAGAAGGTCTTCCTAACTACTTTAGCTACATGGGTGTCGAATGACAGACTACTATCAACCTGGGTCCCCAGGTCCCTGATAACTTCTTCTGTACTCAGTGGATTGCCACCTATTTGGTAGCTAGGGGTAACCTTGTTTTCCCATGCATTTTTGGCATTTAACTTTAGGCCATGGCTCTGGCACCAGTTATCCGTTTCTGTGAGACCCTTCTGAAGGATATTTGTGTCCAGATGTTTTTACTATGGCGCCCAGTTTGCAGTCATCTGCAAACTTTGTCAGCCATAACCCTCCTGTGTTTGCTTGTACTGGAAAAGTAGATGCCAAACAAGAGTGGGCCCAGGACTGAGCCCTGTGGTACACCACTTGTGACAGGCTTTGAGTCTGACATGGCGCCAGCAACTCTGACCCTGTGGGTTCTGTCACTCAGCCAGTTTGCAACCCATCTTGTGATGTATGGGTTAACATTTAAGCTGATGAGTTTTTCAATGATACTATTGTATCAAAGGCCTTTGCCAGATCGAGGTAGGCTGTATGGACTGCCTTTCCCTCATCAATGGCTTTGGTGACTGTTTGAAAAAAGTCAACCAAGTTTAGAAGGCATGATCTGCCTTTGACAAAGCCAAACTGGGATGGATCCAAAGTCTGCAAATTCCTATGTCTTTATTTATGAGGTCCATTATGATCTTCTCCATGGCTTTGCAGATAAGGCTTGTCAAGCTAATGGGCGGTAATTTCCAGGGTCGGTGAGGGCACCGCCTTTGTGAAGTGGGACCACAGTTGCAGTGCCACTCCCTGGAGTGCGTATCCAGAGGTAAGACTATGATTAAACAGCTGTCCTAGCTGTGGGTTTAATGGAGCACACAGCCGGGGACACCATCAGGTCCCATGGATGCTGTGTTTTTGCTTTGGAGAGAGCAGTTCTCACTGGGCGTTGGAGATGTTTGGGGGCTGCAATGGTATAGATATCTCTCCTTGGGGGAGGGGAGAGTTTGCACTGAACCTGTCAGCCAGTATGTTGGCAATGTCTGTAGGATCAGTAATCTTCACATCATTTTGAACTAGTTCTGAGCATATCTGGGAGTTTCCTCCCAGGTTTCTAACATAGCTAAAGAAGGCCTTATGATTGTCTTTTGAGTCTTTAGCTATTTTTCTCTCAAAATTTGCTTTGGATGATTTTATGAGAGCTCTTAGTTTTTACTTATAGTGATCAAGGGTGTCTTACCTTTTAAGGATTTTGCTCTATCTTGGAGTAGCTTCCTCCTTTTGTTGTAGAGTTTGTTTATGGCTGGGGTCCACCAGAGTGGACGCTTGCCTTTGGTACAAAGAGTCTTTGTTTTGCTTGGGATTGCCTTATCCATGCAGTCCTGCAGGTGCTGGTAGAAGGCATTTGTAAGTGATTCAGCGGCTTGAGTACTGTTTTCGGCTCGGGGCGTCGGCTCGGGGCCTTAAAGGAGACCACACTAGTCTTTAGAAGTGTGAAGTCGGCTCGAGAAGTTCTTTACTGTGGTCTTTTTATTTCAGGTGGGGTGGGATGAGGACCTCCAGCGAGATTAGTTGATCTGATCTCACCAGTGAGGGGTATACTTCCAGTGTTGAACATTGTGCTCCCATGTTCGTGATGATGAGATCAAGTATGTTTTCTCCTCTTGTGGGGATGGTGACTAGTTGTTCCATGGCATTTGAGTTTATGAATTCCAGGAACTTTTGGGCTAGGGTGTTTGGGCTTGAGTAGTGTTCCCAGTCTATATTAGTGAAGTCACCTAGTATGATGGTGTTTGGTGATACATTTATCCCTCTAGTGTTTTCAGGAAGGCCATGTGAGGTTCCTGAGTTTGTGAGGGTGGCCTGTAACATGCTACAATTTGCAGAGCAGTCTTGCCTATGGTTAATTGCACCTGGATGGTCTCCGATGCATCGTGCATTGCCACCAGTCTTGAGGTGTGGGTGTCTTTGATGAATATGGATACCCTCCTTTCTTGGTATTGTCCGGATTTTGGGGAACGCATGATAAGAGGTAAAACCTGATAGTGCTGGGGTGCTCTCAGGAGCCTTGAACCAGGTTTCTGTCACTGCACAGACATCGATGTTCTCCATACTGAGAAGGGCCTCAGTCGTGCATTTTGAGATTTAGACTTCTGGCATTGAGCAGCATTACCCTTAGTTTTTTCCTTTTTGTGTTCTAGGGTGGTAGGTTTAGAATTTGAGCCTTGCCTAAAAAGGCACTATGGGGTGGCAAGAGCCTTTGCCAATATCCGGAATCCCAGGGTGACAGGTGCAAGTCCCCCCCGAGAAGCAGCGTGGCTTGTCCAGCATGTCATCCCAGGCAGACAGACATTGGATCCCCTTTGAATGACACCAGAGTTTAAGCCAATTGTTAAAGCTGATCATCTTATCTCTGTATTGTGGCATCATTCTTGGTGAAGGTAGGATACTGCTCAAGGTCAGGGTCATACCTGCCTGGGCTACATGATCAGAGAGCTCCTCAATGTCTCTTTCATGTAGTCCAAGAGGGTACGCCTCAGGTCGGTTTACACCAGCGTGGACAATGACTGAGTCATATTTGTACCTGCTGTTGAGAGACCTGAGTGCTTGCGTTATGTGGCGGATTCTAGCCCGACAGGCAGCTTACTGTGACCTTCTCCTTACTCAGTCTGGTGAGCGGGACGTCAGTGTGTCTGACTATGGAGTCACCAATGACTAGTGTGTCTGGCATTGTGTTTGGCCTTAAGGGCTGTGACTGTTTGACACTCTGACTGTGAGGTCTATGTGTTGCAGGTGTTGTGTTCTGAGCTGGTGGTTGTTTGGGTGTCTGCTTTGGTGGCCTCTGCTGTTTTGGTAGATTTTTGATCAGAGCCGACGAGTATGTCTTTGTGTGTTTATGTGTATGATTTGAGGTTGTGATGGTACTATGTGAGACTGGGTCTATAGTGTGTGTGGTAACCTTCTCCTCCTGACTGGTCTTGCCAGTCCTATGTTGAGAGAGCTCAGCCTCCAGTTTGGCCGTATAGTTGCATCTCGCATGTATTTGTGTTTTGTGGGAGGAGGAGAGGGTTGTTCAGGTACATGAGGCAATTGTAACATTGCCTCAATATTCCCAGGTTCACCAGCTGAGCAGGAGAGGACACTAGCAACTGATCCCTCGACATGCTAGAAGGACTAGACAAAAAACTTTAAAAGAGATTCCGGGACGGAGTGACCGAGAAATGGGGGTTTGCCTTTTGGGGTGCTATCTATAAGAGTGCCGTATCAAGGTAATAAGTACTGTAGGAGCAAGTGCTAGGTTTAACAGATAGAGAAAAGTCTACTTGGAGTCAAGTAGAGATGATCTTTTAGGTATTAGAGAAAGTGCTAGTAACAGGGATGCTTAAAGGTAAGATTGAAAAGAATGCACTCTGCAGTGTGCACTAGAGAAGTTAGATATGAAAGTAGGTAACTTGAGTTTTACCTGTTTAAAAAGTTAAGGTTTAGTGGAGAGTTACTATTTTTAAAACAGCAAGATGGACTGAAAGGGGTGGTTACTTGTATTTTGGTACTATGAAATACTGTAGGATGGCCAATAAATTTAAATAATTGAAGGGTGGGATTTCAAAAGTGATGGTTTTGTGATTACTCACATAAGCCAGTGAAAGTAGAGAGAAATGAGATATATGGTCAGATTAACATAAGAGGCGGGCAACTAGAAAGACAGTGGTATTTAACAAGACAACTTAAATGGGTGGGAGGGAGAAAAATTCTGCCTGACTCAGAACAGAGAGAGCTGTGGTCTCTTTGAAGTTTTAATATGCTGTTAAACAGAATGCAAGCAAAACACAAGGTAAAGAAAACAAACTACAGTATTCAAAATATAGAAAGGCAATACAGAAATACAAAAATAACAGCAAACTAACCTTTCCTTCACAGCAAAGTGTAGCAGAGTCTGGATGAGCCTTTCTGGTAAAGCTCTGAAATGTTTTAGTTTACTCCTTAAATAGAAATTTTAGTTCCTAGCTCCACCCTCTGGTAACAAGTGATTAACCTTAAGTGACCTTTTCTGTCTTATGAATGAGTCCTTAATTAATCAGTTCTTATTTCTGCCTGACTCAGAACAGAGAGAGCTGTGGTCTCTTTTGAAGTTTTAATATGCTGTTAAACAGAATGCAAGCAAAACACAAGGTAAAGAAAACAAACTACAGTATTCAAAATATAGAAAGGCAATACAGAAATACAAAAAAATAACAGCAAACTAACCTTTCCTTCACAGCAAAGTGTAGCAGAGTCTGGATGAGCCTTTCTGGTAAAGCTCTGAAATGTTTTAGTTTACTCCTTAAATAGAAATTTTAGTTCCTAGCTCCACCCCCTCTGGTAACAAGTGATTAACCTTAAGTGACAAGCCTCCCTTAACTACTTTATTTTCTCAGTTCCATACTTATCTGCTGTTGCACTACAATCAGGTAGTCATGCCATGATGGCGGAGTGGTTTGCGTTATCGCCTCTTAACAAGAGGTTTTCCGGTTCAATTCTTGACTGGAGTGCGTTTTGTGTGGAGTCTGCATGTCCTCCCCACAGTCAAGTGATGTTTAAAGACATGCAGACAGGTGTGTGCATGAATGGGTGTGCCTTCTTTCAGGGCTGGGCATTGGGCTGGCACCATGGCACCATAAAAATTCACTGCCAATCATCAATGGACTGGAGTTCCTTTGTGGCGACCCCTAGCCAGGAAAAGCTGAAAGACAAGAGAGAGTAAAACTTATCTTTGATATTGGCAGCACAGACTCTATATCCACACATGCACACCCTTCTGTTGTTTCACTTTAAACCCAAAGAGTTAGTACCCAGAACCATGTTGGATTCTTTCTTGAGTAACAAGCTCACTTTCCAATCATTTTTTGCACTTCTTCTTCAAGCCATGCTTTCCACGGCTAATACAACTACCCTGCCTATGTTAGTAATAATTTGACCAACAGACTGCATATTAATACCTTAAGAGTAGAGTAACAAGACGATAGTTTCTCATCTACGACACAGTCCCCAGAATACACGGTGTGCACTTTTATTGTTCCCAATATTTTACCTGCAGCTGATATTAGACTAATATGGCCTACTGTCATTTAGGGATTCTTTTCTGTTCGTGCACAAAGAAAACCCTCCATAATAAATAGCTTTGTGACTCTGATTAATGCTATAATAAATTTTCTGGACTTACACAGTCTCTTCTGTTTGTTGTCGTCTTTTTTTTTCCAGGCAACAGTCACCCTATTAATATACTCTACATGTGTATATATGGTCTAATTCAGTAGACTGAATGTTCACTTACCCGACTTTCATATTGCTAAGAAGAAAAGGCCGACAACCCCATAACACAGATGTCCTGGAACACTGACTTTCCACTCCAGATAAGTAACTGCTTGGCCACCATGTTGAACTTTGCTCCTTAACCCCCGTGGTAGTGTGATCTCAGAGGTGGCATATTTAGTTTGGGAGGTTGTGGGGGGGGTGCAGTCCCCCACATGGGTGGGTTTAATTTGCTTTGGTTTTACTTTTTTTTAGGTTGGCTAAAAGGTTACTTACCTGGTGTGGACATTTGGTGTTCCGGGAAATCAGTCTTATGGGGTTGTGGGGTTGTCAGCCTTTTCGGCTCAGCAATATGAAAGTCATGTAAGTGAGCATTCTGTCTACTGAAGTAAACCCATATATATATATATATATATATATATATATATACACACACACACACATACATATATATATATATATATATATATATATCTATATATATATATATATATATATATATATATATATATGGGTCTACTTCACTCCACTGAAATTCCATTTCACTGACAATCATTTTACTGAGACCAAGTCACCTAAAGTTCAAATTACTGAAAATTCATTTCACTGAATCTTATTTCACTGAATTGTAAGCTATAGACTTGATGTGACAGTGTGTAGAGTACTGTGAGGCAAGTAAAGGGTATATGCCCTTATCCCCACTGTAGTGCGACCTGGTGTTAGTATATATAGTTAGGGGGGGTGGGGGCACAGCCCCCCACGTTGGGAGATGTGGGCAGCATAGCCCCCCCACTTAGTTTGGTTTTATATTGTCTGGTTTCTGTTAAGAGAATAAATAAGTAGTTTTAAGTTGTGGAAAGAGGTAGGCTTTAGTTTTGTGAGTTTGCTTGTCTATAGTTTCCCATTTAATCTTGTGAAATATTGCATTGTAAGCTGTCAGTGAAATGAGATTCGGTGAAATTAAGTTGTCAGTGTTGTGAACTTTAGGTAGGTGACTAGTTCTTTTTGGCTCTTTTTATAACCCTGTTTACCTTCCCATTTTTAGACTTTTCAGCTCATTTGCTACAGACTAGGATGAACTTATTTGGATCACAAATGCAAGATTTGTGTTACATATGACTACACTTTGGTTTTATCCATTCTTCTTTTATTTGCCAGCTGTATATTGCTGCAGTTATCACTCTTGTAATTGTATCAGTAAACTGTGGCCTGTGCTTACAGTTTCATTATATCCTATAGTGATGTTAGTACTGGCTGCAGGGTTGTAGCTGATAATTAAAAAACACCTAATCCATTTTAAAAATGAGATTTTGGTCCTATTCAACTGTTTCTTACTGGACTCTTGCATCCTAGGACAGGAGGAGACTGAAAATTAAGCTACAGATCGCAGTGGTCATGTAGAACAGGCTAAGATATTTTTGGATGCTTCCTAACACCTGGAAATTAAAATTTCAACAAAGTGCAAGGTGTACTTTGCTAACATAGTACAGGTGAATGCTTGTGATCACCTGTCATGTTCAGCTGAAGTGCTATATACGTCTTGACAGTCCCTGACTTGATATAGTCCTTAACGGAGGACCTTTCCCAAATATTGTTATCACTGTAAGGTTGAGACACTACTGCATGTAAGATGGGAGAACCAGCATCCACTGCTAATTCCTATAATCCTGGGTCCTCTAACAAATAAAGATTATAAGATATAGATGAATTAATTCTTGTTATAGCTGAAATAAACATGTATTTTATATTACATTCATGTGTCAGTATGTATACCTGCATTTTGGATAGTATGGAATAACAGTTATCCCTTCTGTAAACAGTCTGACACCCTTTGATGCTTTTAAATAGTGTAGAAACTGCCTTATACTTACTAAAGCATATAATTACTACAACATTATAACACAAGTTGTGACAATTATAAGAAGTTAAAACATCTGCATTATGCATTCAGCAATCAACATGCACACATCACAGCACAAAGCACCTCCATTATACTTAGTTATGCCAAGGTATTTAAGAAGACTCCCATGATTCTCCTAGAATTATAACTAAGAAATCTCAGCCAGTAGGCCATACCTCTTCATCATCAATACAACATCAGCAGCCATAAAATCTATTTCCTTAAGTCATAAAGATAAGAACCTAGGGCCTACTGCTGTAAGAAATGTTTTTGATAATCGGTGGCTCTGCTGCCCTACACATTGAAACTACCTAGACTGGCCAAGAATATTTTGATCATTATCTGTATTTCTGGAAAAAAGGAGCCATGACAGTGTGACATCTCTTAGGTCCATCCATTCTGACCAATGCAAATATGACCTTGTGGTGGTCCACATGGTGGTTGAATGACCTCTGGTACCCCACTTAATGGGAAATGCTGAAGGATATGATTGCCCTTCTTAAGTATGCGTAAGAGGTAAGAAAGACATTGGTTATGGTTTTCCTACCTCCTAGAATGATACCAGAACTTAAGTACAGCTTAATTGGCTTCAATTGCTGGTGTAATAGCTGCTGTCCTTCTTGGGAGATCCAGTATGGGTCTGCTTAGCACAATCTGGTTAAAAGACCAAGCACACAAGAGAGGTCAACACCTCTCTTACCAGGGTTTATGCATTCTGGCTAAATCATTTGCTACCCCATAGTGACTTTTGTAAGGCAGATTCTCTTGCTTGACATTCCACACAGCAAATTCCAGCTCTGAACATATTACAGTATCTCTACTCATTGCCAGAAATCTTAAAAAAGTAACCTTGATTTTGTTCCTTCTGCAACCCAAACACATACATACATACGGATATACTGTACTAGCAAAATTAATTTAGTTTCAATGCAATGAAAATACACCATCTGTTCCTAGGATTAGCATCTACCAGTGCAATCAGACAAACAGGTAACTGTGAGGAAATGTCAGCCTTTCTCATGTCAAGGCAGATTCCTCGACAATAGTTTTGAAATGTTGGATATCTAAGTCATCATGAATAAATAAAATCTGCTGCCCATTCATAGCCAACTATAGATTTCAGTCCATGTTCCCCACTTATCACAATAGCCGCCTTAAGACTATAACCAATATCCCTATAAATCCAAATTATATTCAAGGTAACTTCAATTTCCTGCAATAAACTGACTTAGTTACACTATAGATGGAAAACAAGCCCAATACTTCCACAAATATGAAAATGGGAACTACCTAGAAAATATGATATATATCTCTACTATGGGATGCAGTATCCTAGATATGCTGTCCTTCATTCAATGCTATTTAACATGCAAGCATCTTTTATAGACTAATGAACCTAAACATAAATTCATATGAGATGAGGTAGATATCAAATTGGGTTTCAGACAGAATACATTGCCAGAGATGCAGGAACCATCTTGGAATTTAATGTCACAGGTATGTGTTTCTTAATTACAAACCAAGCAAATACAGCAAATATCTCCCTTATCTCCACCACACCTGCACTGGCCTCGGCATTGGACTTCAATGGATCACAACAATACAGAAGTAGTTTTTTTATATACACATTAATTAATTTTATCAATTAAAGAATTTAAACATTACATTAACTCTGTTTAAAAGCACTTTCTGGAACACAAAACTGGCTGGCACTTTTTGTACTAAGGGGTGATATTTGTGACAACAAAACACTTGAAGAAACTAGATCAGATTTTTTTTGAAGTTTTTATTAAAAAAAACCTTGTGTAATTTAGAGTGTTGTCTGACCAACTAAAATTAATAATTAATTAATAAATGTACATAACATTATTTGATTATGTGTTTCTTAAAGTTCAGTACTGAGTCCTTTGCTGTTTGGTATTTAGTTTTCTGATCAACAAGTCAATATCCCAAGTCTCTGCTTAACAGAATTTGCTGACAGCTGTGAACTGGACATTGTTATTTGAATATTCATCAATATGAAAATATTCCATGATAGGCCTGACTATGCAAACAGCTGTTGCAAGGATGATAGCTTCAAACTAAATATCAAAATATGCAGTAAGCCCACTTTCCTAAAATAAATCATGTTTCACCATACCAAATAGATGAATCATCCATAGGATGACAGGAATTATAAGGCAAGTGAGTACAGAGACAATCTGCAACGTGCCGATACTCACCCTCTTGATGTAATTCTGCTTCTAATGGGACAAAGCATGAATCTGTAGATGCCCATCCAGTCATCAAGGTTATTCTTGAAACACATAAGGGTTTAACATGTAAATGCAAATTATTCTAGAGACTGATTACATGTTGGCAAATAAAGCTGTCCCTCCATAATATTTTGTTTATATGTTAATGGAGATAAACATCCTTAAATCTAGTATTTGTGGATCTGTTTATATTCCAGAGAAGTAAGAGATCAAGGAGTGTTCAGTCCTTAATAGAACAGGATGCAAGGCTTAGGTCACCATGTAACAGTCTGTAAGAAACACACTAAAGAGATAGGGGTTCAAGTTTGTCTCAGTAGCCAAGAGTTTTTAGCCCATTAATCTTTTTGGTTAGGAACTGCTGGGGCCTTTTTTAATTGTATGATATGTCTGGAAAGCTACTTACTAAAGCGGACACAGTACTCTATAACTAGTTAAATTAAAGCAAAGTACAGAGGGATAGTAACTTCTTTTAATCTGGATGAGATACCTTGAGATATTAGTGATGATAAATGGAAGTATTTCCTGACCACTAATGTTAAATGATTATGCAAACAGAGAAGAAAACCAAGGTATCAACATCCATAACTACTATTTGGATTTGGGTGTTAGCTTTATAGTAAATAAGAGACAAGGGAGGTTTTTGCCAAATGTGATAACGCTACACTTTCTTTTGTTTTAATTTTAGCAATTTTTCAGTACATCATTGGAGTATGATGATTAGTTCTTGTTGTAGCGATACATTAACAAGGGATGATTCGAAAATATCACCCAAACTTGATATACAACTTTGATGACTTGTAGTTATCAAAACCTTTGTTAGCCATAGGTCTGGGATTATGGTTTAGAGGTCAGAAACATATATGCCAAATAAGGGATCTTTGAGGCACATGGCTAATTACTTATTGCCTTCTTGTGTCATCTACTACTGTAATTATGTGGGTTTTATCTTTTAGATAGTTTGCTACTCATCTTATCATGGGTGGAACTTCATTTAGGTCTCTTATCTAATTTAGAATAATTGAATGCGGAGTGGTGTCATGTGACTTGGCCAGATCTTGATAGACTGATTCAGGGATATGCAGAATTTAATTGACTGTTTCTGTAGAAACGTTTTCACTAAATTTATCTGAAATATATTTGTTATATCCTTTGGGCTGAGTGGGTAATGCTGTTTAAAATTATTTAAAAACTTTTGAGTATTGTTTCTTAATGTTCTGTTGTAATTAAAAATGTATAATTGGTCATGTGTTTAGTTGCTAGTTTTAGTTTATGTTTATCTTTGGTCTGAAGAAGTTCTGGTTCATGGAACGAAAGAGCTTAATCTATTAAAATTATTTTTATGCAGTGCTTTTGAAAGTTTATTTCAGTGTTCTTGGAGGGAAACTTCTTACTCGTGGAGTGACTTCTTTGGTTTTCTACTATACAGTATCAGGTCATGGTTATCTTTGGTCTAACTGATGGTAGCTTTTAGTTTTTTGCCAAGCTTTTGTAAAATCTTTAACGTAGATAGATTTAGATTTATTATAAGAATTTCAAAGTTAGTTTTCATTTTGCTACAAGAGCTTAGGTATACTACTGAACAATCAGGGTGATTTATTTTTCAGTTTCCCAGTATAGCTCTCCTATTAGGGACTGACAGGCCTCAGCAGTTTTTTAGGTGGAAATAGAACTACAATGCATAGGTAACAGCTTGGATGCAAGATGATATTACAAAGACATTTTTAAAAGCTCATCACTGAGTATGAGTAGTTTTGCTCTTTTTAAACCCTTAAAATCAAATGTGCTCTGGGTGTTTGCAGGGAGGGTGAGACTTTAAAGGATAAGGCCACTAGT
The DNA here is from genome assembly GCF_019279795.1 of Protopterus annectens. Lineage (NCBI taxonomy): Eukaryota > Metazoa > Chordata > Ceratodontiformes > Protopteridae > Protopterus > Protopterus annectens. The sequence continues at coordinate 579,371,291 of NC_056737.1, forward strand.
TTATGGTAAGATTTAGCCAAAGATGGGGATACTACAAGAGTGGTGAGTGAGGAGCTATACTGGTATGGATGAGGTCTGAAGTTCTTTGCCCGCCAGTGGGAGTGACATCATGTGCTCCTAACCAAAGAAACCACAGGCTTTAAGTTCCTCAGTTATCTGTATCAGTTGATTGCCCTCTCTCTGTATTCTGCTGCCTTAAGACTCCTCTCTGATGAGCTACATTTTTTTTCTCAGGTCATGAAAGTCTTTAGAACTACTGCATCTCTATAGAACTACTGACTCTTCAAGCACACTTTCATAGTGCTTTATACCTGTTAGACAATTAATAGGTCACCTTGTCATAACAGGTTGACATTCTAGTGCATTCCTCACCTAAGGAATAAACTACTTCTGTATGTTAAGCAAAGTAATACACTAACTATATTCAAGACTAAACTACATAATTGATTGGGTGCTCACAAATTCTCCCCATGTCTATCTTATATTTTCCATCTTGAAGCAGAAAGGAAGTAAACTAAACATGTTTTGCATCAAAATCCATTTCTGAGCAGTAAGAAGCGTAACTTTCAGTGATTTACCAGAAAATCAAAAGAAATTATCAGGGGCAGGGCAAAAATATGAGGCAAAATTGGTAATATTCTGAAGAATCAGGAAGAGTTGACAGTTATGGTTTCTTCCTCAACATCACATTAAATCTTCAATGTTAAACAATGCATAGTGAGTGCAGGAAACATAAATAAATTAGAACAGCTTGACACTTTTCCTATGTAACTGAATCATAGATCAAAAATTCCCCTCTTCAAAGATAAACCATATGTTTCCTGCCTACAAATTCATTTTAATGCATGACCAGGTGAATTAACCTGTAGAGGAGCTATGTTTTCCCTCAAACCTTTCATCAGATAAAGCTGAGTTTTCAAGTTTCTACTTGTCATGACCATTGCTCAAACTGAAGAATCATATCCATTCCCTTAAAAAAACAAGAAGCACCATCTGGCAGTAGCTTACCTCCCCAAACTCTACCACCCTAGCCAACAGTGAATAATTTTAACACCTTCTAAGAGATATGCTTAATATGTTGGGATCATGCAAATATCTCATTGTCTTAGGGGGATTTTAACTTGAACCTTCTTTGACTTCATAAGAATAGCATCCATGATGTTTTAGCAGAACAAAGCCATATGAAAATAGTTAATGAATCTACTGTCTTAGACCTACTAATCACTAATATCCAAAACAGTATCCCTTTAATTGCCAAGTCTCTCTAAATGGGAACATTACCCAGTCTCATTCTGACTTCCTCTCCTCTGCCTTAAAATTACTGTCCATTAAGATAATCTTCTTGGCAAAATTACAAAGGAATGTATCAAATCTTAAGGTAGAACTCCAGTCCCTAGATCAATTTCCTGACATACAACTAGCACCCATTACTCTAAGAAACATTCATCATACAAAACAAACATGTTCCCATTACCTCCAGGTTTCAAAAGACCAACTGCAACCTGATGGGATACTTGGAATAAGGCACTTGGATGTGCTTGGGTCAATGGGGTGAAAGTGGAGAGCAGTTCTATGTCATCTCTGACAGCTTGGCAGTATGTAACTTTGTAAGTTTAGATGAAACCTCAAAACTAAAAGCCTTACTAATAGACCACTTGTGAGACAACTGGATAACATATTATCACACACAGGACCACAAATATTTTTCAACTTACATAACCTAAAAAAGTCAATATAGAGCACAATTGAACCATGGAACTATCTCACGCAATCAATTCTATTGATAACTTAATCTAACTAGTTGAAACAAAATGAATGGTTCTCAGTTCAATCCCATTTCTAGTGAGTCCCATATCTGCATGACTTCAAAAAGAATTCCAAACCTCTACATCCATTTACATCTTGGTTGCATCCCAAACATCACTTTATTAAAGGCACCCTCATACACAAATAATTAATGTTCCCATCTAATTTTAGTACATGAAAACTTGGAGAGACTACTGAAAAAAAAAGTTCCTCGTGACATGCTAATTACAGATGATAACTTGAATAAACAGGTACTTTCAATGTCTGAAGGCCACCTTCTTACCCTATTCATAATATCAATAATTTTCCCATCATCCATAACATTATCCCCAGAATATGGAAAGTGTATTAATGAAACCACTTCACTTCCTGACATTCTTAACCAAAATCCTGTTCATACTGTAGACCCATTTCCATTTCCTTGTGTTAGCTGAAATACTTGAAAAGCCTCTTGCCTACAAATTTCATTCCAAATACTTTATCCTTTCCTGACATGACTTTTGGACTAGGAGAATTATGATGACACTCTGACACTCTTAGATATGAAATTCTATTTAAGCAGAGACAAAGAAAATCTTAGAGGACCTGTTTTTCCACCTCACCAATGCCTTTGAACTTGTTAATCATGACTTCATCTTAAATTCCCTCATTGCACTAAATTTTATTAACACAGCCTCCACCTGGTTCCAAGATTTTCCCTCTTGTAGCTTCCATTATATCCAAACACCATTTGGATAAAGACAGGTTTCAAGGATCCATCCTGTCATCCCAGTTTTCTTCATACTTTGTAAATAGGGCTCACATCTGACACCCACCAATTTGCCTAATAAATTATATGCTGATGATATAACATAATTTAGGTCTGGACACTACCCTACTGCTAACAAAAGTTGTAGAACAGAACCCACTTCAACTTTCTTCCAGGCCTTTCAAACTGAAATCAATATTCAACTGAAAAAAGCCATGCATGGGCTTAGTGATGCCATTACTTTTACACTGCACTGGCCGTGCATTTTAACTGTTTATGTTTCAGACCAAAATGTAAATCAGACTTTCTGAAATGCTAACAAATCTTTTAATTTTACAGACTGCCACTAAATTTTCTATATCTACACATACACAAACACGCACACACGCACACGCGCACACACGCAGACACACACGCACACACAGACACACAGACACACACGAAATACAAAAGTCATTAATCCAGTCAATGTAGTCATCAGAAATTTTGACCACTGCATAGCCAAGATGGCTAACTGATAGCAGCAACTTCTGAAAGCTCTCTGACTGTAAACTTTTATCTGACAGAATATATAATCAAACATGTACATTTGGAGATATTTGTGAGCTAATTTTAATCACTAATAGTCAGAGAAAAGATTTATAGCTTCAAGTTCTTCAAAAGCTGCAATTTTCCTGTCAGAATTTCAAATGCTTGGTTAAGAGAGAAGAGACTTCAATATGAGCTATTTAAGAAATGGTACTCAGGGTTCTTATGTCAAACAAAGATCTTGTCACTAATATCTAGTATACAGGCTGTATTACTTCAAATTGACAAACTGGATACCAAAACAAAAAGTTTCAAAAAGAGACCAGAAAGAAGATGAAACATTTAGAATTTTTTATGAAACAACAGAGTGAACAAACCAGTAGTATGGAAGAAGCTTTAAATGATCATGAAGAGAGACTAACTGAAGGGGAGTCTTAGACTAATTTTTTTTAAAACAAAATAACTGGCTCATAGATAAAGTAGATGATTTAGAAAATAGACTGATATGAAATAACATTAGAATGTATGGTATAACTAAAAATATGAGGGAGACAATAAAATAAACGTTTTAACAACCTGGCTACATAAAACATTAAATCTACCTGAAACATTATCTGTTGGAATTGAAAGGGCACATAGATCCTGGAGACCACATTCAAAGAAGGAAAACTCATTACCACATTCAGTTACAGTTAAGTTTATGTCTATCTTAGAAAAAGATCAAATATTAACAACAGCATGGTCCAGCTCACATATTAAAGCAGGTAAACTTGTATTCAGATTTGCCAATGATTATTCCAGTAAAATAATAAATAAAATAAAATTCTGCTTACCATTGTTCAATGAACTTAAAAATAACAATAACAAAGTCATGTTGGTGTTTCCTGCAAAGATAATTTATTTCTATCCCAAGGAACAAAAATATTTGACACTCTGGAGAAAGCACCCACTTTTGTCAACAAAAATAAAATCCTTCATAATACCAAAGAAATAGATTGGAATAGTATACCCTTCAAGAGTCAAAGTGAGCTGATTTTCTGGAAAACTACTTTTAAAATTAAAAAGCTTAAACACAAGTGACTTTTATTTTCTGATTACAGGACTTTTATTTTCTGAAACAAAATATTTACCCTTTAAGTAAAAGGTCTGTATTGGACTTTAAGCTTAAAAACATAGGTAAGCATGTATTTATATTTTAAGCTAAAACATTTTTATGAAAAGGAATATAAATGGTTAGTTTTATTGTTTTTCTATATTTACAGTGAAAGATTTAATATTATTCCATTTAACTAAACTTATAAATGTATTTATACATGTTAAGCAAATACTTCCTGTAAGAGAATGTCATTAAATTATAAGCAGTAGAATTGATAACTTTAAGACTACATAAGTTAAGAACTGTATTTTATTTGTTTAACTTTGCTTAGTATGTACATTGCTGGGTTTTTAAATGTACAGTATGGATAGTTTAATATATTATCAAGTAATGTAAATGGATTAAATAATGGCAACAAAAGGAAATCATAAATACGATATCTAAAATTAAACAAAGGAAACATATTCTTGCAAGAGACTATCTTGATATATAAAGATAACTTAGGTTATAAAATGTTATTATATACCTATTTAACATAAAGAAGAGACTAACTGCTATACTTTAGGGAACATCTACTGTAATGCCTAAGATCATGGCATCCATTAATGATCCCAATGGAATGTATACAGCTGTAATAATTAAATATAATGGCAAATTCTATATACTAGCTAATTTTTATTGGATCTCTGGAATGGGTGCACGAGTGTTTAAGATCAATTAAACTTGCTACAAAGTCATTGGAAGGGTAGTTTAATTTTAGCATTGGATTTTAACTGCATATCTAATATAGAAGATACATGTGAACAGAAGAAAGCTAAAATGTTGGCATTAGCTAAAGCACTAAACAGATGGATTAGTAATAATAATTTAGCTGATTTAATAGTAAAAACAGAAGATAAGTGGTTGTTCTTCATTTATTATTCTTATGTGAGTGGGACATAAACTATAATTGACAAGATTTATGCCTGTACAGATTTACTTAATAAAGTGAATTATTTTTAAATCATTCCTAGTCCTTTATCAGATCATAATGCACTAAGCATTAATATATTAATGGATATAACAAATTCCAGCTTATTCATAGAACCTCAGTAGATATGATGAAATTAAAAGAATTTAGAAATATCTTAAGAAACTAATAGAGTATTTTTTTTATTTTTCAATGCACGTTAAAGATAGAATGGGAAGATGGACTAGTAATAAGATGAAAGAGTGGGATAAAGCATTGTTAGAAACACAAGATGAAATACACAAAGTGAGGTTTGAGCAACAAATACAGACATTGGATAATATGGAAATTAAAAAAGGACAAAATATTAAACAGTTTAAGACATAAAATGGAGATAGAATTAGAAAAACGAAACTGCACAGTTATACAATGATTTCAAAAATCTGCATGGATTAACTAATAAAAGAAAGATGTTAGGCAAAAAGTCACTAATCAATAATATCTGAAATCCAGACACTAATAAGCTTACTTCAGACACAGAGGAAGTGCTTAATATGTTTTTAAATTCTATGACGATCTTAATAAAGATAAAAAAATAATAATACAGATGATTACAAAATTGGAAAAATTTAAAGAAAAATGTTACTAATAAATGTAATGACCAACAAATATTTGTTAAATAATTCTATTACCCTAATAGATGTTAAAGTGGCTTTAAAAATGGAAACAATATAAAGTACAAGGGTTAGATGTTTAAGTATGAAATTTTATAGTATGCTTCCATTAAATATTTTACAATTACTGAGTGACAGTCTCAAGATAATCAGAGTGCCAAAGTAATTCCTTCCTCATGGAAATTTTCTGTAATCTCACCTTTGCGTAAACACAGAAAGGATAATAAGTTAGTTTCCTCTTATAGACCTATTTTATTATTAAATGTAGATTATAAAATATTTATTTCCATCTTCGCTACAAAAATAAGAGATATAGTAGATAAATGAATTAATAAAGATCAAACAGGATTTATAGTCAATATAATAACACATGTTAATATAAAAAAGGAAGTAACTATCTTAGATTTAGCAAAATGAATGAACAAGAAATTGGCCTTAAATAGCTAGATATTAAGATAGCTTTTGATTCTTTTGACAGGAACTACTTGTTTAAAACTTTAAAAGTGAATTTCCAGAACAATTTATTGAAATATTTAAAAAGTACAGATACTCTAAAGCATTAATAAATTTTGATCTTACATCAAGGATAGCTATTAAACAAAGACACAAAGCAAGGGTGTCTACTGGCCCCTCTAATATTTGCATTAGTTATTGAACCCTTAGCTAATAGCATAAGAAGCAATTAAAAATGATGGATTACAACTTTTGATTTTTAAACTATAGGAGATTCAAATTACTGAATTGAAGAAATAGGTGAGGAAAATGAAAAGTTTCAAAAAGTATCATTGCTGAAAATTAGTAATAAAGTTAGTAAGTTTAAAGATAATTATAAATATAATTGGGAAGGAAAAATACTAAAATATTTAGGAATAAAAATCTATCAAGATGTGAGTATGATTATTAATAATAATTTTGAAAAATGAAGAATACCTGAAAAAAAAAAAAAAAGAAAAAAAAAAAAATATATTAACTTCATTCTTATAGTATCCTACAAAGATGAAAATTGCTTAGAGAAATCCAGACTCTCTCTCTCTATCTATTTTATCTTTGTCTAACTATCTTACTTACTAGCCCTTTTTTCCATTTTATCATATATTTTTTTTTTTTCATCTACCTTTTTTTTTTTTATATATTTTCTTTTTTTTTCTAAGTAACTCCTTTGCTACATTACTACTCACCTAACTTCCTTTGACCTAACTTGACTTATGTCTCCATACCTGAAATTTCACTGTTTTATGATTTTTGTCCTCAATAATATATCCTGTTACAAACTCTGTACCATTAATTACTTAATACCATTGTTGATGATTTTTATTTCCTTTGAAAGTTGCTATTTTTATTAGTATACGTCAACAAATGTAAAATAAATAAAATAAAATAAAAATAAATAAAATTATGGATGTATAAAAAAAAAGATTATAGGTGCATTGTGTTATTAATTTTCCAGATGTTGAATCTTATTCTATTGCCACAATTTTCAATTCTATTATAGTCTTGACAGACTCAAATTACACTAATCAATGGAGAACCATTCAGGAGCAGATTTTTCTGAATTCTTATAAGCTTATCAAATATGATAAATTATAAATATGCAACAATTATTTCATCTGGTTAATAAAATTTACCTTAGAAGGAAATTCATTTCAATCTTTAGACTCTGCATATATGAAATCAATTCTTAAAACAATTAAGAAATATATTTTTATAACTCCATTATTATCAAGATGGAAATTTCTGTGCTTTCCCATTGCACATGCCTCTAGATTTAAGGAAAATCAGAACAATCTTAAAATAAATTTACTAAAAAGGAAATGTTAAGTATTATTGTCTAATTGCTTTGACAGAGGAAATGCTTAGTCACAAGAATATTTAATGAAATTTTGTAAGTTGAATGAAGCTGTTAATCCATTAATATAACCCATCAGTAAGAAATTAAATAAAATTTGTAGATAACATGAGTGAAGAGAAATAGAACATTATTTCCCCATTATATGAATGCTATCATCTAATGTAAACTGACCTACAAAGGAAGTTTGTCCACATTGTATAAGTTAATTTTAAATAATAATAATAATAATTTTGATGCAAAATTCTGGAACTTTAAGATAGTGGATTGAGTGACTTAGTAGATGATAAGCATAAAATAAAACTTTGTTACATAAATTAGTCAGTAAAACTTTTTTGAAAATATACTGGGTAGTTTTTATGTGGAAATATATACATAGAACATTTGTTACTCCCTATAAAATCTTTAAGTTTAGAAAAATGACTACTTCAGTCAATTGGAGATGTAATAAATGTATAAAAGTTGACTGGACACATGTTTATGGACTGTGAAAAATTAAATGTATATTGGGATGCGATAAGTACATTTTAAGGGGTTATGGTCTGATACTTATTCTTTAACTATAACAATAATATTAATGAATGTTCTACTTCCTTTATTTGTAAAAGCCAAACAACAAAAGATGTACTGGAGTCTCCTAGCACTAGCTAGAAATGTTATTACAAAAAAAATTGGAAATCAAATTCAGTTCCTACATTCAAAGAATTTTTTTAATTTAACAGCAATACTGTGTAAGACTGAAAAATAAGTGATCAAAATAAGCCCACGGATTCACTAATCCTCTGTGTAAGACTGAATAAGTCTTACTCGGAGGCTGCAGTTGAATGATATGACATCAGCGTGCCATGAATATGCATTAGGGCATGCTCACCCAACCGTAAGTCCTACACGGACCATGTAAGAAAGCAGGGGGCATGTCCAACTGCCGAGCAATCTAAATGTCCACGCCCCTGCAAGTGTTGAAAATAAAAGTAAATAAACAGTCCGCTCAAATGTCCCTGCACCTAACACCTCACTGTGTGATATTGTAAACCCCCATCACACATCTAAAACGCATAACATTAAAATTTTTTTTAAATACCCAAAATAACTGCCCGTATTTGCACGTATGTGCGTGGGTGTGCCCATTGCTTAGCTACAGTTAGCAATTCTGACATGGAAGAGCATAAGAAAAAATGTCTATGCAAATCACACCAAATAGCAATAGTGTAATGGTAGAGCGTTCGCACAAAGAAGAGGCATTCATAGTTCGAGTCCCACCACTCCCTTTCGTATTTATTTTTTAAATCATATTTGGAATAATACCCAACATATATGTTTAAACATAACTAAAAAGCAGTGAAATGGCCAATGTATCAGTGAATAAAATAAATATTTTAAAGGATCCCAATATAAAATTGCCCTCAGTTAAGCAGCGCGTCACCCAGCGCAATATAGTTGCCTCTAGCTAACTCACGCTTTACCCAGCACAATGTAGTTACCCATAGTTAAATCGCACTTCACCCAGCACAAATTAGTTGCCCAAAGCTAAATAGCACTTTACCCAGCGCAATTGGTTTGTGCGGAGGTGCAATGTGGAGCAACGTAGAGCAAAGTTGCTTAAACACAGCCACACCCCCTAACTTGTCTGGACAGTAGTAAAATAAAATGCAATGATAAGGTTTGAACCCAGGACACTGTGCACCATAATAAAAGTACTGAACCACTAAGCCACGACAGCTTAAGAGAAGCATCTACTGTTAACATATATATAGTAATAAATATTTGATTAACCATTGCTAAGCAGGTCTGCAGTCAGCCGAGAATATTCAAAAATGGCCAGTCACAGAAAAGTGCAGGAAATGCAGCATATTTAAGCTGCATAGGCGGGAATACTCACCATAACTGATTGTAGCTCCCATCTGCAGTTAGAATGTCTGGTGCTGGAGAGGGTACATGCTTTTGAGTGCAACACTGGGGCATCGAGGAGTCAAGATACATGGTTTGGCTCCTAGTCCATTGGCATGAGACTCGACTCCTGCAGGGCCAGTTCTAAGGAACGGAGTATAAGGCAAAGGCTTGGAACCGGTTGGCTCATGAACTCACCAGTGCCACAGGTGTCCCTCGGACTGGTGAGCAGGTCCAGCACCACCATGCAGACCTGAAGAGGTGGAAGCAGGACCTTCTGAACCAGTGGATCCAGGAGGCCCGTCAAATGCGGGATGCCCCACTACTAAGTAGGTAGCCATGGAATGCAGTATGTAAGATAAGCTTAACTAGTCTAAATAATGGATAGGTATGTCTCAATATCCCTTTTTTTACTCCACAGCTGCAGGTGTTCGCACTATGAATCAGCAAGTCTATGCAGATAGGCTGCTAAGGCTGTGCCACCAGGCAGGTTAGTAAATATTCTGCATGTACTGTTACATGATATATGTGAGTGAGCATGAGAAAAGTGTTTAAGCCCAATAATACAGCAATAAAATGTCCTGATTAAATCCTCTGCATGTACTGTTATATAACAAACATCAGTGAGCCAGAAATAGAGTGTACTAACCCACCAATCAAGGTAAAATAATTCTGGAATACTATCCCTGCATGTACTATCATAACATATAAGTGACCAGGCCTGAAAAAGAGTGTTGTAACCTATCAAGAAAGGTATATGTCCTGAATATGTCTTCCGTATGCACTGTAATAACAAGTAAAGGAGACAGCCTGTAAAAAAGAGTGTTCAATGTAATTAATAAAGGTATAAAACCTGGAGTGCGTCTGTGTCACTAACTTTGAAATGTTGTTGTACCCTTGCAATAAAAAATAGTACTGTTGTATTAGGTGCTGTCAACCCACAGTTGTGCAGTCCCATTGGACGTGGATGAAGGAAGTGGCAGTAGCTGTGAAGTATAAAACATTCATTCCCTGAATAAATCCTCTGCATTTACTGTTACATATCATAAGTCAGATAGTCAGGAATAGAGTGTAGTAACCCATGAATAAAGCAAAAACATGTCTGGAATACTATCTTTGCATGCACTGTCATGAATAAAAAGTGAGTGAGCCTGTAAAACAGTCTTGTAACCTATCAATAAAGGTATAACATGCCCTGAACTGGTCTACTGTATGCAGTGTAATGTCAAATACAGGAGAGAGCCTGTAGAAAAGAGTTTTAATGTAAATAAGAAAGGTATAATACTTGCAGTGTGTATGTGCCAGTTACTCAGAAATGTTGTTGTACCCTTGCAGTGAAGAAATGTTACTCTGTTGTAGTGAGTGCTGACAACCCTCAGTAGTGCAGTCCCATATAAAGTGGATGAAGGAAGTGCCAGTAGCTGTGAAGTATGCAACAGTCCTAAACAGTTGTGAAATGTCTGACATGCATAGGTAAGTCTGGTACACGAGTAGCCTGTGAAGGTGTTCCCCAGAAATGTTAGTGTGTTACCTGAAAAGTAGGGCTGTGTAGAAAACAAGTGAAAAAGCCATGTGAACACATCCAGATGTGCAGATACATAAACAAGTCAATTTAATACAAGTATGTAGCAGTAACATCTGCATCCTGGACAGTTACCATGTCAGATATAGGCCAGGTATATCATGAAGTAGCAAAACCCATAATGCAATCAAATGCATGTTGCCTAGTGTAAGAATACATGTAGGAGATATACATCTGCAGTCATTAGGAATGTAGTGTACAGTTAAAGTACTAATAAGATGTTAATGGAGGTTTCTTTTTACACCCTACTCCATGTGCATAAACAATGCAATTCCACACCTCAATGGGTATGTCTAATCTCATATCATTTGTTGGGACATATGTCCTGTTGTTATATAAAATCTGCACTTACTTTGATGCATGTCCCCTGTTAAAACACCACAAGCTTGGTGGCCTGTTGCCACCAATCATCCCTGCATGCTGTTGGAATGTCCACTGTCATTCTATACATGCATGTGTTATGCTTGCTGTTCAACTGTTGTAACCCTGGTCTGTTGGGTTAATGGGAATATTACTACATGCTGTTACAACTAACTTGGAATGCTGTTGTCTATGTTGTAATTAAACACACCTAATCACAGAATGTATGGGAAGGCCGGTCCCAGCGGACCCACCTGTGCCACCTCAGCTAGCAGTTGCACCTGGCACCAGCAGGTCTGGTGCCCAGCCTGGGCCACCATCCTCCATAAGTCATGTGCCTCCTTTGGGTGGAAGCACTGCAGGGGATGGGGCTCACCCCCCCTGCAAGCATGGGTGGGGAAGGGCCTCCTGTCACTCTCCGAAGGGTCCGGGTTGTGGTGCATAGGGAGATCCAGTGTTTAGTCTCTGATCCCCTATGCCAGCTCAAGGCGAGAGTGGCATGACTCACGGGTGATCCTGCCCCTCCTACATAGCCCCCAGCACAGCGACCCTCGGGTCTGTGAAGGTCCAGTAGTGACTGCCCATGGGTGTGGATTTCAGTCCCACTGTTACCATCTGTGGGCTCATGGGCTTGCGATTTTCAAACATCCGTCCCCGTTAATTGTGTTCACCCACCCCATGTGCCATACTCTGCCCCTGTATGCATCTTGTTTGTCTTGTCTGTTTACCTACCCAGCCTACCTCCCCAAATATACCTACTTCCTCTACCTCACTTTCCACTCTCCCCTGAAAAAAAAAAAAGGGCAATCTGTACCCGAAAAAAAAATGACACCCCATACATAGCTTCCCATTTCGCACACATGTCCATTAAACATGTACACTGATAATTCTAATTGGCAGTACAACAAACAATGTTGTCCTCACCCCTCTCTAAGGGGTGGAATGTTTCAAATTTCACTCCAAATTTTCAACATATGCACAGCTGTTGCTGGTAAAGAAATGGGCAGCTATGGACCTTCCCTACACCCATCCTGCACATCCCGAGCTTGTTTTCCTACTGTCTTTCCCTCTCTGTGCCCCCTTTTTCACCACTTTTCTATCTCCCCATTTTCTTTTCTTTCAAAGAAATTAGCACGGGGGTTAGCGGGAGTAAGCACTTTTAAGCAGTAGTAAGCGGGATTTAGCGAGTGTGCGCATGTGTGCGCTTAGCTAAGCGTCACGCAAACCCGCGAAAACCTACTTACAACTGCTTAAAAGTGCCTTAGTCACTCTATGGCAGGGCCCTTGTTCTGCTGAGCAGCAAAATAAAAAACCTCTGCCAGTCTCGAACCCCAGACCATTGACACAATAGACTGCATGAATTACCAATAAGCTACAGCAGATATACAAATAACTTGGTTCTGAAATAAATATATCATGCATTACAATGAAGGAATGTAAATGGAAATTAGGAATGATATAACACAAACCCTTTTCTTTGGGTCTTTACCAGCAGTGGTTGTGGAATTGCATGACATGACTGTGAAAGGTGAACCAGCCATCCTAGCAAGGAATAATGTTACAGTAGCACCTTACAAACACCACACAGTATCAGACCAGGATAAATACTGGCCACAGGAATACAGTGCAATAACCACATTTGCATGGCAGTTAGTTGTGTAAGTGAGAAAAAAGTACATACTCCCATGTATCCCGTGTTAGCATTTGGAGGGGTGCGTACATGTCTACACTGAGATGATGTGTGTACTGTAAGCAGCAACATGCGGGTATCAGTACAACATGCATATAACTGGCTACAACCCTAGCATCAGATAAGAGGCATATACCAACCTTCAAACTGACACAACGGTGTCCAGAGCAAACAAGAATGGGCCCCACCTTTGAAATCTGAAAGGGCTATGTCTACCTAACCTAGCATTTTATAGCAGTGGGCTGCAATCACAGTGAGTAATGCAATCACCAAACAGCAGGCTGCATGCAATTACTGAATGGTGGGCAGGAATTGGTGCAGAGGCTGTCACATGCACAAGTGCAGATACCTAGAAAAGCAAGCTGTACCTGCAGTCCACACATGCAATTATATCATTGCAGTTGCTGTAAGACAGAGAGTGAGAGAGAGAGAGAGACACATGGACACAGACTGAGACAGAGACAGAACAGAGTGAGAAAAAGAGACCGAAGGTTAAATAGAGGGCAAAAACCCAAAACAAACCACCAATAAAAAAAAAATAAACTACAAAACCGTAACACATGGAGCAGGGAAATACAAAGGTAAGGTATGTAACTCACATGTATGTGTTGGCATGTTGTAGATGTTCCCGAAGAGTACTCTACACACTGCAAATCATCCATGTGTGGCAGCAGTATGTATCTATCTGTATCTGCACATGTGCATAGGGCAAGGGACATACTGCAACTGTTAGTGAAGGGTGGACAGCTATCTGTCAGTGAAGGTTGATATGTGCATATATCCATGTAGGTCGTAGTGTGTGGCCTAGAAGACAGCATGTAGTGCGCAGGAGTGGCCTTAGGTCAACTGGTGCCCTAGGTAAAAGGGCCCCACAGCACCCCCTACCACACTGGTGCCCCATCCTTGTGTCCACATAAATAGTGGAAAAGCACCCCTGCTAGAGCGGCACCCTAGGTGGCCGCCCAGTAGGCCTATGCCTAAGGCCAGCTATGGTAGTGTTGATATATGTCATGTGGTGGTTAAATGCTGTGGGACAGATTTGTCAGATCTGATGTGTTACAGACAGTGAGGCCTGCTAATGCTACAAGAGCTGAGGACACCCACATGCATTCTGCACAACACTGTGCAATTTAATCACATACCTGTACATCCCACAACTGTCACATAAGTGATATCTCCACCATGAAAGGTTGACTGTATATGTGCCTATATGTACATCCATGTGTACAGCAATGGATGTGTACATGTATGTGTATAGATATGCATATAGACAGAGAGACACAGGGTCATATGTACCGCAACAGGTGTGTGGTGAACAAGGCATGGACTGTAGACAAGTGTTGATATTGCAGTGCCATTCCACCTTCCCAAAACAGTGTACCCATTAACTACCACATAGGCAGAGATCTACCTAACAGTGAAGGTGTGATAAGGGAACATGGGACACAGGTGGACAGTAGCCTCCACTTTGATGAAGACAGTGCCACACTACACCTGTAATCTGTCTGTGCGGTATGTGTCATGACAACAGGTGTGTCATCTGTGGAAGTATAGGGTAGAGTTCCCCTCCACTCATCACAATGCCCTGTGTGGTATGTACTTCACATGACAACTACACCAGGTGAACAGGCCACAGACAGACCTCCCAAAGGGTAATACTGGCTGCAAACAGATGCCCTATGCAGACTGACTCACAAAACCATAACTACACTGTACTGTATACTGGCCACACAGAGGTGACCTATGCTGGACATACAGAGGTATGTCACACCCATAGCTGGGTGACAACCACCATGGCAGCATATCACACTCCCTCTGGGACACACGCTCTAGGGCCCTAAACCTTGTCAGCTCACTAAACAGCACATGCTGGAGGGATAGGTTCCCATCTCAGAGATATGCCATACACCAGAATAGACCACATAGCAATAGCAAACAAGGCTCCTCCTTAGCAGTTGTTATAAATACCCCTGATGATTGTGTGGGAGATTGTTAATACACCCCAGGAAACACCTCTGTGTTTCAGGTTGGCAGGGGCAAGTGAAATCAAAGTACATGTGTGTCAAAGGCCAGGGTAGCATATGGCTAGGCTGCCGTAGGCCCTAGGGCCAATAGCATATTACCTACCTATGACACTATGCACTCACACATGTACTTAATGCAATAGCGGCTATGTGAGGTTGAATAAGTGTAACGCTAAATGTGTGCAAGGTCTGTAAATGTGTGATAGCTTAGTGTGATGTTGTATCTGACATGGTAGTGCCTATCCTAGCTGTGAGGACAGCAACTGATGTGTAATGTACTGTTAGGCAGACATAGTAGTACGGCATATGATATGACGTAGTTCTCCATTGACAAATGTGGTGTCTCATTGCAGGCTAAAGCAATACATGTATGCTTAGTGAGTGGTACTGCTGGTGAATCCATCACCAATATGAACTGTAGTACTACTTAAAGCTGTAGGCCTAAACAGCACAGTATGGTGTGCGTTCACATTGCTTGGAAATACTGTCATGTGTGTTTCCTGTAGTCTGCACAGAGGACAGACTGCAGGCATAAGGGTGTGTAAGTAGTGGCACACAGCACCATATGGTACACAGGTAATGCTCATCTGTGTTGGCATACAGTGGTGCGTTGTATGTTTGCCTGATGTCTGTGTGATTATGCCTGTACAATGGCTGCAATCATATGTGTGTTACAGGGTTAACGTGTGTATCCAGCAACATTTATAGTCTGTTACAGCAGTATGCCACCTATAGTAACAACTGGACACATCTGTTAGGCAGGGCTATGGCATCAATGACTAGGGTGGTTGATTGGTACTACTGTACCTGTACTTTACATCCATTGCAATAGATGACATCTCTGTTCGTGTATTGGTGTGATATACACCCCTGTCTTGAGGTTGTGCAATGTGTCACAAACAGTGTGTCGAGTACTGTTGTATAGTGGTGTGATATACAGAGTCTGCCAGGCAGTGTTAGTTAGTTGTGGCCTGAGAACCAGTAAGTGCTATTGAACGTGTGTAACCTCTGACAGACAATAGGAAGGTATATATGTCAGTAAAGTGATATCTGTGGGTAAAGGTGTAAAGTGTGCCACAGGACACTCTCACACATATTGTTCATATCTTTTTCAGCCAGATGGCCCACCAACGCAACCCAGTGTACACAGCGGATGAGGAAGAGGTGATACTCAACAGCCTTTTGCAGCAGTACACAATGCTCTTCTCCAGAAGCAGCCAGCAACAGCAGGAGCGGACTGCACTGTGGCAGGAACTTGTTAGTCAGGTAAATGACATAGGCATGCATAACCAGACATATGAGCAGGTACGCCATCACTGCTGTGATTTAATTAGACAAGTCCGGCAGCGTGCGTCTGATATTGCCACAGGTGGTGGGGTGGCCATTCATCCCCCCCTCAGCATAGCGGAGGAGCTGCTCCTAAGCGTGGTGGCTCCTGAACAACAGCTACATCAACCTCTGACATGTGTTGTAATGGAGGCCATAGCCACCCAGCACATTCACCTGGAGCAAGCAGGTAACATGCCCTATCTGTAGACTACAGTTAACTGTATTGTTAGATTATGTGTACGTGAGATGTGTACTGTGTGTTTAGCAGTTCCGCTGCCTAGTGTTGTGCAATACGGATAGTTTGAATAATATCCCTACACCTGTGACTGTTGACTGTTGTTGTACTGCAGTTTAGCATACCCACTGTAGCAATGCCACAGCTGTGGCCACTGATGAACCCTCTCATATTCTCATAGGTCTCTCTGGTGTGACAGCAGGGCAGCCAGTCCATGCTGGTGAGTGTGTTATACCTGCAATGTTGGTAATGAAATATGCATCACATAGGTGAGGTGTAGGCCATGTACACGTAACACACCTACGCATAATGCATGCTCAGTAATGTCAGTAGCTGCCTCAATGACATGCAATACACAGAGCATGACACACAGTTGTGGCAACCCAGTACTGCACATTGGATAGGCATAGTTGCAACACCTGTACACAACATAAGACATTTATCACATGCAGTACACAAAGTCATGCTAGATATGGCGTAACCACACACCCGCTGTAAGGTCACACGTCAGTATCCCACATGTCATCCAGACACACATGATGTACCTCAGGGGTAGAGGCCTATCATGGGGCTGTGCAACACTCTTCAACACATAACACAGTCATGTTAGGCAATGCTCCCTACTGGGCACCTCATACACCCATGTACAAAGTGACTGTGTAATAGTGAACATATCCACGGCACTGCAGTTCAGGTACAGCATGCTAGGCAGTGGTCTGTCACACAGTAGTAGCCGTGAGTGACCACAAGATGCATGATGATGATGATGGCACATGGTACTACACCCCATCCAGTTACAGTGACAACAGTACTACACATAGCAGTCTTTGCTGTGCACCTCATTGTTCTGTGTGTGCAAACATATGCACCTATACACACCATGCATAGCATGTTGTGTGTGTGCTTACATATGCTAGTATACACATTTTGCACAACAGTCGCCATCTGTACAAAGAGTCACATATATGTCCTGGAATGATATTGGGTGTATAGGTCACATGACACACAGTGGGTATGTGTGGTGTTTAATGTTGCAGTCGTGTAGCATGCCATGTCATGGCTGGCAACAACATATCTGCAATATGTCCCACATGCACCATAACCACTGTGCAATGTCCATGTAGTGCACTGGGATTCCTTCATGTCTACATGCACCACTCATCCCATGTCTGTACATTGCATGCATTTGCTACACCTGTGCCCACTATTATGTGCTATGGACACAGACACTGTCATCAGACATGGCAATCTATGTGTTACACAGATAACACATGCAGCCATGGTATGTATACCATTGAGTGATGGTGCATATGACATTGCAGAGCAAACAATACTTGCACAGCAATGTTGTGTCCATGTACACATTGTGTTCCAGGGTGTAGCTAATCACTGAACAACTACACACATGCATCAAAGCCATATATAATGTCATTAGATAGGGCTGTCTGCACTTGCACTGCATGGTGTTGAGCAACACATGGTCTGCCTGCTGACACGTGTGTGGTGACTGTTTGCCTTGTGATACTGTCATACACCATCACCCACTATTGTGTATGTGTTGGATTGCTGGTGTATGTGTCTGTGTGTGTGTGTGTGTGTGTGTGTGTGTGTGTGTGTGTATGTGCCATGGTGAGCAGTGTATTTCTGTGCATGTGTTCATGTGTGCATGTGTTCAAGTGTGCATATGTTCTTGTGTTCATGTGTGCATGTGTTCATGTGTTCATGTGTGCATGTGTTCATGTGTTCATGTGTGCTAACATCATGTACAGATTGTAAAGTGCATTTCCTGTCTTCCTTCCACAGGTGCTGAGTTAGGCGTGGCTGAATGCAGCAGGGAACCTGATGTCACCGCCACTAATAGTGGAGATGATGAGACATGTATTGTGTCACAGGAAGGTCTGACAGGGTCTGTCATTGGTCCACCAGTTGACAGTACACAGTGGTCAACCCCATCTATGCGCACACTCATACTGCCAATATATCCCTCGTCACCAATGGCCATAGCTGAGGGACAGCATACAGTCTGCATTGACCAGGAGAGTGTGGTACCTATGGCACATGCATCCCCTCACAGCAGCCATAGCTGGATTACCAGAATGGTACCACATAGGCGGATGTCCAGGGGTACTCGGGGGAGCACCACTGGTCGTATTCCCGCTGGCAGACGTGCCCCTGGAGGTATTACAACCTCCAGTATGTTCCAGGCTGTAATGCAGGCACATATGGAACGGTACACCTGACAGGGACTAAGAGCGCAGAGGGCCCATTACACTGCTATCAATGACAGCATCCGTGACCTTGCCGGTGCCATCCGGAATTACACCGAGGTCATTGATAGCCATTGGAAGGAGACATTAGATGTCCTCCACAATGTGTTAGCCATGAACCTGGACTGTGTGGGAAGGATGAGAAGCCGACGTGGATGCATGCCAGCAATAGCATCAGCTGGCAGTTATCGCAGATGGACCATGGATCACAGCCGCTCCTGTAGTGGCAGTACCAACCCCAGCAGTGCTGAGGCTGGCCTGTCCATTGACCATCCTACTAGACCATGTGCACGTGGCGCTGGCCAGTCCCAGCAGGGACATGTGTCCAGTCATCATACCTCTGCCTCTGATGATAGCACCCAGTCAGGGTTGGTACCTGATACTGCCCGTAGCACGCCTGCTAGGCACAGGTACTGTGTCCATGGCTGGAGACAGTGATCTGTATGGCCTAGCAGGTACAGTCTGTGGCTGTCCCACAACCGCCCATATATGGCAGCCACATGGTGGAGTTGTGTGCATGCAGACACACATACATTTACCATACAACTAGGGCTCACACATACACACACACATTACATCAACATTGGCCCATGCAGTACTGTTGTCCCTCACACACACACACACACACACACACACACACACACACACACACACACACACACACACAGACATGCCGATTGGATGGGTCAATGTCGGGCTCTGGCAAAACTACAACACACCCTGTGCATATGATGACACCTGTGCCACCTCTTGTCATCTATCACATTGATGCAGGAATAGGCTAACATGGTTCTGATGCACAGGGTGACATTATAGCAGTGTAGCAATAGTAGCAAGTTGCCAACAGGAAGGTGTACTGATATCCTTGTAGGTATATCTGAGCAGGCATTATGCATCACAGCTCTGATAGTCATTGTAGCATTGTTTACACCAGTGTTAGGTCTGAGTATGTATTGTCCACCCATGTGCCACTTGGCTGAAGTGTACAGTGTTGCCAGCATGTGTTAGTGAGTGGACAGTATGTGTGTGATGTGTGCATTACAAGTTAGCGGGTGTACATTTGTGAACATGGTGTGTGCGCACTGTCTGCATGTACGTGCAGAGTGGACACGTGGGATGTGCGACATACCATATTCTACACATTGTTAACATCTCATGGTATCTTTTGATGGCCAGTATGCATTCTACTGCAGATATGTACTAACATGGGTACACATGTGTGTATGACATGGGTTGGCACTATGCTGTGGGTGATACCGTTGATATCTGTCAATGATCTGCAGTCTGGCAGTATACACCACCTCAACAGCATGACTATAACCAATCATTAGATGATGTCCTGACAAATGACTCACAGTTGCAGGGAACTCAGTAACAGTTGGATCCTTCCAGTACTATACTATAACAGTAACCAGTGGTATTGACCGCCACACTTTCCTGGAACCACACCTGTGTGGCATAAAGCCCTTTTCGGTCCATGCAAACATACTAGGGATATGTCTATCCACATCTGGAAATGCATGCATTGGCCTACACTGCATTGCCCGGATGAGACGCATATCCCACACAAGGGTATCATACAGACAGATACCTGTTGTCCAATACATGCTGTATAGCATTACACCATTTATGGCATAGTCATCCACATTTAGTATATATACTATCCTGACAGTACCACATAGGTGGTAGCCCTGAACATGTATGTTGGGTACCAATGTGTACAGACAGACATGTGTTATGCCATCTGTCCCTTGGTATCCACATATGCATAGGTATTTTGGGGTCCCTCGGTGTTTCACATAACACATTAGGGGCCTGCATGCATATCCACAGGGCTGGTGCACAACTATCATGACTGTCCATTATTGCCAGTCATTGTTGTGTATGAACATGTCTGACATATACTCCAGCAATTACCCTCACTCACAGTACTCTATAGTACGTGTCATGGGTGTGTGTGGCAGGGATGTCCTTGGCCACTGATCACTACATTGGCCGGTCTTGAGGTATACATACATATGTGACCTATGATCTGAGAAGCAGTGGCACAATCTGTCGAAGGTTACAAATGTATTCATGTAGTATGCAGGCTTCACACCTATGTACTGATTGAGGTCACATGTACACAAATCTATTTGACACGCAGATACCTGATGTGTGCAATGCACATACTGTTTGAAACATATGTCATACCGTAGTAAAAGCAAAACACACACTACATAGACCACCTATGACACACACAGCGTTCGCAGGAATCAAACCCCTACCTAACTATGTTTTGATACTAGAGAGATACGCATTAACACGGCACACTATATGCATTACTGGGTGGTTTCTGTTCTCCTTGAATAATTGTAGGATGCTGACATCATCAGACTTTCCGAAGAGGGATGTACCTCTTTTAAAATGTGTTTTCACAGTCTCCAAAAAGGCTACTCCTCTCAAAGGGCATAATGGTTAAGGTGCTTACCTTACAGACACAAGGTGCAGGGTTTGATTCTCACAGGGGGTAATTGGCTAGGCTTAAAATGGCCCACAAAGACAGTAAGTCTAGTACTAATCTATGAACCTATGAACACCCCCCAACACACACACTTGGCGTTTGCAAGACTCAAACCCCTACCTGTCTATATTATGACACTAGTGAGATGCGCATTAACACAATGTGCTATTTGCTTTACTGGGAGCATTTTTTTCCAAAGCTCTATTTGTAGGATGCTGACATCATCACACTTAGCAAAGAGGTATTCACCACTCTTAATGTATTTCCACAGTCTGCAAAAAGGCCACTCCTCTCAAAGGCAGTCTTACACATACACATTCACAAGATTCAAACCTTTACCTAACTATGTTATGACACTAGTGAGACACGCATTAACACGACGCGTTATTTGCTTTACTGGGAGCATTCTTTTCCAAAGTTCTATTTGTAGGATGCTGACATCATCACACTTGGCAAAGAGGGATTCACCACTCCTAATGCATTTTCACAGTCTCCAAAAAGACCACTCCTCCCAAAGGCAGTCTCACACACACTCACACACGCACATTCAGTGTCTGCAGGATTCAAACCCCTACCTAACTATGTTATGATACTAGAGAGAAATGCATTAACATGGCGTGCTATTTGCTTTACTGGGTGGTTTTCCTTCTCCATCTGTATTTGTAGGATGGTGACATCATCAGTCTTTCCAAAGAGGAATGTACCTCTTTTAGTATGTTTTCCCAGTCTCCAAAAAGGGCACTCCTTTCAAAGACAATTGCACACATACACACCCCCCCCCACACACACACACACACTAAGTGTTTGCAGGATTCAAACCCCTACATCACTATGTTATGATACTAGAGAGAGAGAGACACATTAACACAGCGTGCTATTTACTTTACTGGCTAGTTTCCCTTCTCCTGCTGTATTTATAGGATGGTAACATCATCAGACATTTTGTACACTTTGTTTTATGCCATTTCAGGAATGGTCCATGTGGGTCGTCGGGTGTCAACAGCTTAAACAGGAACTCATAATCCTTACCTTGTGTGATTTATCTGTGGACACACTGACATTCCTTCATATGTCAACACATATTTATGCACAGCTTGTTGGTTTTGTGGGTACTACCTGTGTCTGGGATGTTGATAAAGGGCTATTCAAAGTCTATGTGAGACATGTGTAGCTGTGTTCAGTGATGTATGTCCTGTGTGGCTGCCTTGCAAACAGTCTAGCATGTTTGGGAACCATGATCCGCACATGAACATACCACAGTTAGTAGGGTTGTGTGTATGTCAGCTTCCAATAGCTCTGTTTATGACTTCAACCATGATGCACTCCATGGCCTTGCAGATCAGACTTCATAGGCGTACTGGACTGTACTTCCCATGGTGTGTTGTGCACCAACACTTGTGTGGAGTGCCATATGTTGCTGTAACACATTCAACAGTTCTACATGCTGTAAGGGGGGGGGGCTCAGCTGACTGCTCAAGTGCAGGATCTGTTTGTTCTGTAGTTTACGCATGACACATATTGGGAATCAATGTATTCCACTTGCTGCCATGCTTTTGGCATTGGGGGGTAGCTGTTCATCCATTCTACATGTGATATCTCCTGGTATGATGATATGCACTATCATCAGTGGGAGGTGGGTCTGTATATATGGGCCTGTCTGTCAGGATGTCGGCATTGTCAGTCAGGTACAGTTGGCCCTGACTCAGGACATATATGGGTGTACATTGCTATATATGACATAGCTGTCGGAGGTGTCATGATTCAGTCTGGACTCCTTCTCAGCTACTCTTTACAGAACACCAACGAACCTGAGCAGTAATCCCTGTTATACTCTTTTACACACTTAACACCCTACTGATCCTTTGTGATCTGGCTATAGTGTATGTCATCATAATATCCCAGCATGTCCAGGGGTCAGTTTCGTGTGTACTCTCTAGTCCAGCTGGTGAATATTGTGATGTTGACACTATGTCACATCTGCCTCATGTACACAGACAACCCTCTCCTCCACCCAACAAACTCAGATATATGTGTGAGATGCACCTATAGAGACATACAGCGTGCTGAACTCTCTCGACCCATGACTGGCAGTCTATCAGGTGATGAAGGTAACGACACACACCACATATCAGTCTCACATATCCTCTGGCGACAGCACTCAAACCACATTATCACACATAGACATACTCAGATGCTGTGAATTAACTCTGCCTAAGCAGCAGAGACCTTCACAGCAGGCAATCACACAACTGCTACCCCACTACAATACCCACATATCACATAGTTCACAATGTCAGTGTGCCACACAGTCACTGCCCTTCGGGCTAAACAACACACCTAATACACTTGTAATAGGCGACACTTATTGTCAGACACACTGACGTACCACTCATCAGCCCAAACATGGGAATAGTCACTTTGGGCTGTCTGTTGGGTGCCAGGATCTGCCACATAACACATGCAGTCAGGTCACTCCAAAGCAAGTACAGGACTGGCACCATCATTGTCCATGCTGGTGCGTAAAACCTCAGACATTACTCCCTGGACCACATGATATGGTACATGGAGGAACACTCTGATCATGTAGCCCAGGCCAGTATGACCCTGACTTTGTCTAGCATCTTACACCCACCAATTATGATGTCACAGTATTCAAACAAACATATCACATTTAACAGTTGGCTAACAAATTGGTGTCATTCATAGGGGATACAGTGTCTGTCAGCCTGTGGTAACATGCTCGACATGCCACGTAGCTTCACTATGGACAGCTTACACCTGTCACCCTTGGACCTTTGAATGCTGGCTAAGGCTCTTGCTACCACCATAGTGCATTTGTTGAGCAGGGCTCAAAAGACAAACCCACCTCCATAGACATTACAGGTTAAATGACACTAAGGGTAATGCTGGTCAACACCAGATATGTTACCCTCATATTGCGGCCACTCAGGACTCTCCTCAGTATGGAGGATAGCGATATCTGTGCACTAACAGATGCCTAGTTCAGGCTCACATATGCGCACCAGCACTACCAGGTTATGTTTCATAACATGCTTTCTGACAACAAGACTTGGAACAGACAACACAACTAAAGGGAGTATCCATATACATCACAGATACACACACCTCTGGGTTAGTAGCACTGCACAAAGCATCACAGACCATACATATACAACTACCATTGTACAAAACTGTCTTGCAGTTTGTTGCCTGCTACAGACCACCCTCTCATACTCAGGAATCACACTCAGCATTCCTGGGAACAGTGGAGAATATGAAGGTCTCCACAAACACCATTATATTGGGTGACTTCAAATACACAAATATTGACTGGGGATACTACTCAAACCCCAACACCCTCGCCCTACAGTCGCTACAATTTGTAAATTCATATGCTATGGCACAACCAGTCACCACAGCCACAAGGGGGAATACATATACAACCTGATCATCACCAACATGGGGACTCTATGTTCCACACCAGCAATATACCCCTCATTGGTAAGGTCAGAACATACATATACCCTCCACACACCCATCCTGGGTAATCTTGGTAAACTTCTCATGAGCCAATATCTCACTTCACCAAAGCAAGGTGGTATCCTTCAGAGACCCTGAGACAGTGGCAAATACGGCTCCGACTGCTGAATCCTTTACATACACATTCTATGGACACCTACTGGACTGCATGGATTGTGCTATCCCAAATAACAACAGGACTCATTCCTCCAATGGCAGGGGACCTGTCTGGTGGACCCCAGCCATTAATAAGCTGTACAATGTCAGGAGGAAGCTACTACATGATAGAGCACAATCTCAGACGAGGAAAGCATCTGTGATCTGTACTAGCAGACAGCTACGATCACTCATGAACTTATCTAAGGGCTGCTTCTCATGGACAATTGCACCAGACACGTAGGACTATCACAAGGCCTTCTTCAGTTATGTCAGGAACCTGGATGGACACTCACTGATATGCTGTGAGGTACTGCATACTGGCTAAACTTACCCTGAACCCACTGGCATTGCCAACATCCTGGCAAACAGGTTCAGTGCAGATGTCTCCCCCCATCCCCCCAGGGAGCAACTATCCATCCCAATAGAGTGTAACCTCCCTGACATCACACAGTAACAGGTGAGTGCTGCCCTCCCCAAAGCATACATCACAGCATCAATGGGACCAGATGGTGTCCTGGCATGCACCTTACACGAGCTTCATGACAGACATAACCCTCACATTACATCACTGTGCAATATTGGAGTTACTACAGGATATGTACCCACGGAATGGCTTACAGCGATAGTGGTCCCACTCCACAGAGTTGGTGCCACAACAGACCATAGAAAATATTGCCCTATAAGCCTAACTAGCCTGTTCTGCAAAGCTATGGAGCGTATTGTCATGGGTCTCTTACATATAGACATCTGGAACCTACAGACAATTTGTCCTACACATTTCAGCATTGTTGTGGGCAGAGCTTGCCTCTTGAACATGTTTGTATTCTTTAGACGGTTAACAGGTCCATTGATATAGGGACAGTTGTCCACACAGCCTAACTGAACCTTGAAAACCCCTTCCACACAATAACCCACTGGGCCATTATGCATAGGCTCACCAGCGTCGATATGGACACATATCTCACATGATGGATTGCTACCCACATGGTCAGAATTGCAGGTGCCATGTCTGACTATACACCAGTTACATGTGGCATTCCACACAGCTCGATCCTGGGACCTCTCTTGTTCAGTATATATTTGTCTGACGTACAGGCTACCACAGGGGGGATATGGCTGACCTTGTTCGCACTTCACTGCAAACTGGGTGCCATAATCAACTCTCCAGCTGCCACATGCGTACCCAAACAGGGTCTCAAAGAGATAGATGACTGGTGCCTGAGCCATGGCCTACAGCTAAATGCCATTAGCTGCATAGTCATCCCCTTTGGGGATAGTAACATGCCCACACATTACCATATAGGTAGAACTCCATTACATACGGTAGGAGTTGTTCGGTGATTGGGGACATGACTTGTTTGTACTGTCGCCTTTGACATTCATGTTGCCAAAGTGGTTGGACAGACCTTCTATATAACCCACCTTATCCCATATGGTTTCACATCTAGATCGAGTGAGGTCATTGTGCCCCTATACTCATCACAACCATGCTTGGTTACAATGCCATATTTGGGGTGTACCTTACCTAACACCTGCAGCAACTGTACTGGCCACAGAAGTTCCTCACCAAGCAGATGTAGGGACTCACACGGATGACCTGCACAGTTCGGATGCAGTAACTCCACCTATACTCAGTCGCTTATCACCTCGTCAGATATGATGTGTGCCTGTTGTTTACAGAAATACCCAACTCAGAATTACTGAACATGCTCCACCTCAGGATATCCGACTCCCTTGGAGCTACACACTCCAGGGACATATACCTCAGCACAGATATTAATAGGACATGCTGGAGGGACAGATTCTTATCCCAGGGCCTCCACTCACTCCGGATTGTGATCACAGTTTCATATAGGCAGGGCCACCCACTGACCATCTACAGGGTACATCTTGATGGCTGTATGGGTGATCATATGTTTACCCCTGGGATATCTTCTGTGTCCCTGCTAGACAGAGGCACACTAGCCTAGAAGCACATGGGCTATCTTGTGTGACCTACTATTTACTGGTACAGTGTAGTAATCTGACAGGGTTGCAAAAGCCAAACACACTCTGGCAAGGCTTGTGCATGCCCTAGGGCAGATAGCCTAGTATTGACCTCTGAACCTATGCTTATGTTCGGGATGCACAATATTTATTGCTGATACTGTTTGCAGGTCTTTATCGTCTTTGCTTTCCCAGTTTCTATGAACAACTTAGGTATCTGCAGAACATATTTGATTATGACAGGGTTCCACTATATTATATATGTGTCTGCTGTCATGTAACTGTGTGCACAGGGTGGATTGCTGGATAGTGAGAGGTTCCTGGGTTAACACATGCAACTGCCAGTTATGTGTGGCCCACTGCTGTACTCAGACATGGCCTAAGTGTGTGAGCATGCCCAGTTCAGGCTTTCCATGTTTTGTTGCCTGACATTTGTCTCATTTATTCAAGTGTGTGAGCATTCCCAGTGTGACCTTTCAGTATGTTGTGATCTGAGGTCCACTACATTTGTGGATGTGTGTGAACATGACCAATATTAACATTTATACTGTGTGTGTGTGTGTGTGTGTGTGTGTGTGTGTGTGTGTGTGTGTGTGTGTGTGTGTGTGTGTGTGTGTTGGAAGTCAAGTTCTTTTCTTACTGCAGGACTCACCTTTGTGTCATAACTCAACAGGGATTATGCTGTGCCCGCAGGGTTTCCATGAGATACTTTGCATAGACTTATCAACATTTCTTCATACTGGCTGACCACTGCAATACTGTCATGGTTTAATGGTTCAGTACTTTAAGTATAGTGCACAGTATCCTGGGTTCGAGGCCCATCACTGCTTTATATTTTCATACTGAGCAGACCAGACTGCTTAAGAGCCAATATGAGCATGTTGGCTTTTGTTCAGCTATGCCCTACTTAGACCAGGCTTGTCCAACAGTGCTGAATATTCACCAACTTTGCTGGACGTTGCCCAATATTACTCAACATTGACCACAGTTGCACTAGTTGGTGTGTGCAATTCTGTTTGCATATACTACATGTTGTTAAATGCTGTTTAGCACTGATTTAAATTGCTTAACACATGGCAATCATGCCTCAGGTGGTGCTGCAGGGCTGCCTATGTTGGATGCACATACTACACTCCCTGTACATGTTTGAAAGCAGGTAGTGTCAACTTAGGCATCCCTTTTACTATATGTGTGAGTCAGAGAGAGGTATCATTTCCAGAGTTCCTACTGAGCCAGTGTATGTGCTATGCGTTGCCTCTTTGCCAAGGCCAAAGTATACTGGGCACACCTACTTCTGCCTACTGGGGCAGGCTCAGGTTGTTCTTCCTCCGAGTCACGCTCTGCCTGTGATGTCCTTGGCAATGGTGGGGGGCTGTTTGGCCCAGGCCTATGCTGGTCATGCTGCAGCTGTTTTTCACAGGATCATATTATGTAGCATAGCACATACCATGACAATTTGGGTACATGTAGTTGGTGAGTACTGCAAGGCTCCACCAGATGTGTCCAGGCACCGGAACCGTGACTTGAGCAGCCCAAACACATGCTCGATTACATTTTATGTTTGTGCGTGTGCCTCATTATGGCATTCCTGTTCAGGTGTGTGTGCATTTCTGATGGGTGTCATCAGCCAAGGCTCCAGTGCATAGCCAGCATCCCCCACTAGGTGACCATGTGGGATATCCCCATTGGCAAATGTCTGGTACAGCTGTGTCAGATGCCAGATATGGGAATCATGGTAGCTTTCAGGGCAGTCAGCACACACATTCAGTATTATGCCTTGGGCATCACACACGACCTGGCAGTTGATGGAGGGGAAGCCCTTGTGGTTGAAGTAGACCCTACCCCGCTCACCAGCTGGTGCTTTGATGCATATGTGCATGCAGTCTATTGCACCCACTACCTCAGGGTATTCCACTATTTGCTGGAAGAGACACATATTGCTGGCCAATACCTCACAGGAATTGGGGAAATATACATGATCACCGACATGTGCTGACATGGCATCCAGGAACTGGTGCAGTACCCTGGATGCTGCTGCCTGTGATATCCCCATCATATCACCAGTTGTTCTCTGGAAGGTACCTGTTGCTAATATTCTTAGGCCAACACATACCTTGGTTTCCACTGGGATGGGTTCCCCTCTGTTGGTTCTGTGTGTGAGGCATGGCTTGCACAGCTCAACAATTTGCTGCAGGAGGTCTCTGTCCACTCTATAGCACTCCACTATCTCCAGCTCATGTAGCCCCTGGTAGGTTACCCTGGGCCTGTACACTCTTCTCCATCTCCTCACTGTGGATTGTCCAGCAGCATTTCCATTGTCACCACCCTCAGCATGTTGCATATGTCGCCTTATAACAGCAATGGCAGCCCCTGACATTTATTTGTCTCAGTAAAGCTTTTTCAGTTTTCACTTCTATTAGCTTACTGCAGTGTCTCTTGTGAGAAACATAATGGACTGTTGTTTGCAGAGTTTTAAGTGCTAGGCTGGGCTAGTGTACTCCCTGTGTAATTGCCTGATTCTGATTGTTTTCACCTGCTAGCTCTGCTAGTACTCCCTGGTAGCTTCCTACTATTTGTTGTGCTTCCTATTTCCTTTCAGTTTCCTTGGGGGGCAGCGCACACAAGTGCAAACACACTCACAGCAGCTCACACATGCGCACACATGCTTACACGGACTACAACTTGCTTATTCGGGTTAAAATACGAGCACACTAGCTCAAATGCGTTTACAACACTTTAAACTGCCTTATACATGCTTACTCCAGCTTAAACGTGCGCACTGATGCTTACATGCGTGCACACTGTCTTACTCAGGTTTACAGGTGTGCATACCCGCTCAGCAAGAAACTTTGGTGTTATTCATGGCATACACCTTCCATTTCTTGCCCTTACCTAGCCTACCTGTTGACACACCTCTTTCAATGATGTGTAAATGACAGCTGACACATGAAACTCTGCTCCAATGAGCTTCCCTTCTTTCATGCATACCCCACTAATGATGTCACCTATCTTCTACTGTTACTCCCCTTATCCTACTCCTACACTCCACTGACTGTGCTCATTTGCTATGTAAACCTGCGATTCACTATCCTAACCCTCCTTTGCATAGGATTGCCTACTAATGCTTGGTTACATTTCTTAGACTGTGCTTCCCCCCTTAGCAACCTCTACTCAGTGTCCATGTTTTCTTCAGCCTGCCATTCCCTTGCATTGTAAATTAACAATTTAAATAAAATCCACATTTGTGGGTTTTAATTTTTATTTTTCTGGTTTTTAGAGTGCATCCCGCTTACGCGGCGCTGCACTATGCTTAAACATCGGAAATCGGAGAAAAAAAAATTTTTTTTCATATTGCATCAGGAAACATTGCCATTGGCCGTATATTTGGCCATTGGCATGCTTCCTACACTGGATGCAACCTTTATTTGGAGCTGTCACGGCTCTGTTTTGCTATTTGGAGAGCTTAATGGCATTGATTCCTTGATCTAACAAGTATTATACCAGATGAGAGAACTTTAGATACATTTCCTTTGGAAATATAAATTCTTCACAGATTCTTAATGAACACCAGTCACTTACTGATAAATAGCAGAAAAGTGGGCTTCCTGAAAAGAAAAGGAATTTTACAGCTAGCTGCATTTAACAGTTATTTGCCTGCTTCTAGAGCCTGCCAAGGCATATAACTCCATGCACCTTGGATGTCTCTGGGTTCAATTCCTTCTTCTGATGCTACAGGCATCAGTCAGCAAAGCTGTTAGTCTATGATTACACTTCAGATTTCCTTGAAATGTTAAGAAGCCCTATCTAGCAATGCTCTCTCTTTTTTCTTCTGTTCTTGCTGGATGGATACTACAGCAACAGATAGTTGAATAACACTCAGAAGACTCTAGTGACATTGTCTTCACTGTTTGTGTTCCATGCTCCATTCTCTGTAAATATCTACCTCATACTGACCCTATACTTTGACAGGGTCTACCCATTATTCATGACAAACTGCATATAAACACTAGGTGCTTATTTTATACAGGGTCCTATTAGATTGACGAAAAGTCTAAATATCGAATGGCTTAGTGATGGAAAATGCCGTTATTCTGCTATTGTGAGATTGTGGTACAGTGAAGATTAGAAAATTTGCCCTTTCTCACTGTAGTGTGATCTCAGAATTGGTATATATAATTAGCTGGGGGATGTGGGGGGTGCAGCCCCACACAATACCTTATTCAAAGAATGGAATTTTCAATCACTAAGCCATTCGATATTTAGAATTTGCATCGACCTAATAGGCACCCTTTTATACATACATAGATTCTGAATAGTTTTCTTTTTACAACATTGCATTATTAAATTAATTCTGTGTTTCAAACATCAATCCAGAACATCACTGTTTCAAATTAAAGAGCGGATCAGCATTAATGACTTTTCATAGTTTCAGAGTTTAGTATAACTATGTAATGGCCAAGGCCTATGATAGCATAAACTCCACATTCATAGAATATACTCTATTTCTAAACTAGTTATCTACACTTATCTTTGATATTTGTATTAATAAATTTCATCTTACTAAACTTAATTTAATAAAGTGACTTTTTTTAACACTTTTATAAGATTGTATTTTTTTAATTATTTTCTTATTGCTTAAGCACTTACTAAAACACATCTCAATATTTAATAATGTTTGTAATTCTAGAACATACAAAGCTTTGTAAGCTAGACACAAGCTACCACACAGCCATCTATAAGTGTAACTTAATTAAACAATAATAATAGGGAAATCCCTTTAAATCTAAAATACTGCTAGTAAACTTTCTCTAGACACTTCCCAACAACCTTAAATCAGTTCTAGATTAGACAAAAAGTAAGAAGTTATATTTCAATATTGGGCTAATATAACTAATGAACAAGTGTTTAATGTACATGCGAAAACACACAAAGTTTATTTTTAACAACATAGGCTTGATCTTTTGAAAAGTAATGCATCTGACATAAGAATACCCTTATCTTTATATTCATTAACAACTTTTAACTTTGTAGTGCCCAAAATGGAGGATGGTCTATAATAGCTGAATGTTAAAACATAACACCATTCTACATTACCAGAAATATACATATGTTATTCTTCCACAAGGTCCTCTGTCTTAATTTTAATTTGGTCATGTATTACTATGGCAATCTTAGGAGAAACACTAGCTACATGTACTATAATACTGAAAGCATTGTGATCAGAGTTGTCCAAGGGATACAAGGAAGACAACTGACAATGTTTAATAGGTATATTTGAAAATAATAAATCTAACACACTATCACATTGATGGGGAAATGCATTGCTTGACCAAAATTCTTAATTAATAATAAACCTGAAAATTATCCAGTGATAGGAGACTGACAAGAACATTGTCCCACTCTATTTTGGGAAAGGAAAAATCTCCAAGAATAATTGTATTCTTACCAGTTTCTGGTGTTACAGCAAAATTACTATTACGGCTTCTGTAACATGTCATCAAATTAGAACACTGATATCCAAAAATGTTTAGAATTTCATAAGTAATAATCTCTAGGTCATTATTACTAAACACAAATCTAAATTTAATGAATTATGTACAAAAACAATTACACCACCAACCATGGCTCCTTGTTTATACCATTCATAAGTAACAAGCCTATCAACAGATCCACCAGGATAATGCCAAGCTTAAATTATACCCAAGATTCTATAATGATGCAAAAAAAACAAGAACATTCATTATCCTTTTTATTCAGACTATGTGCATTACCATAATAAATGTGTATGTTATTGAACATTATGGAAACTGTTAATAGAGTCAGTTTCTGATTTTTCATCAGCTACAAGTTTTAATCTAAAAATATTTCATCATGTCCTTAAGTTTGTTACTCAGCAACTTGCCCCCCCAAATAATTCAAATAAAACCCATCTTTGTCAAAAAAATGGGATCTGCTGTTATGAAAAATCATCCCAAAAATTAATCTATGTCTTTTTCAACACAAAATGTTTTCAACCAATTATTAAAGAAGAAAGCCTCAGAATATTGAACACTGGTGATGGCAATATTTCACTTTAATTCAAGTCCACCTTTTCTTCCAAACATACTTCAAAGATTTTTATATATATATTGTATGATGCTAAAATGACAGGACCCATGAAGCGGTAGCTACCCAAATGAAGCTATACCAACTGGGGAACCAAGAGGCCACCACCAGCTTAAAAAAAGCCAAAGGCATTAGCTTGACAGCAGTGCTGCTTTTTATTGAAAATGAGCCCTTGCTTCTTATTTTAGAAGCTCTTTATGAAAATATCTGAATCCCTTTGAAAAGTTCTTAAGCCAGCAGAAGCTTTAACAAATTTCTGAAAAATTCACATTTAGTCAGTTTTCTTCAAAAAAAATATTCAAATTAGTGTTTTTATCTTCTAGACATCATTGGATCTCAAAGTTTATAAAAATGCAGCTTAAGGTCTGTTCTTATATACACATTTCTACAAAACAGAGAGAGAGCAGAGCAGAGCAGTTGGTATGATTGCCTAGTGTTGAACTTATTTTTGATTGGGTAGGTTTGGTGTTTTCCATTTGGGTTGGACTTTCCTACCATAACCTGCATGTATTTTTCTATAGGTGGGGTCTTTTAGCTAGTCCTTTATCTGCAGCAGGATGTTAAGTCCCCTTATTCCCAAGTGAAACTTCTAACTCCTTTGTTAAAAATGTACATTTTCAAAACTTCAAAGTACATGGCATATTACAGATTCAGATAGGGGTACTATAAAGTTAACTGGTAGGGGAAGAAATAAAAAAAAAACATATCATGTTCCAATGACTTGATGTTAAGTATTCATAGTACTTAGTACTCTTTATTCTTTGGGCAGCAGACAGTTTGTAATGTATTATATAGTTGTATTGCAAAATCTGGTAAGTCTCTGTCCCTGTGAGCTATATTATAGCAGTTCTAGTAGAAAATGGTTGAATGCTACACAGATTTTAATGAGTGAGTTAGATGCTTTATTTTTTCTTAAAAAATACAAATCTTGATGGGTTTAAAGTCATACTAATAAAGAAAAAGAAAAAAAATACATAACAATATTATGGAGTATTGACCATTATGAAGCCCACTTTTAATGGGCTGGTAACTAGGAATGGGATGCAATTTCTGGAGTGTGAGCCTGTTTTAGTCCAGTTCCCTCTCCTTGGTCAGAGAATGGAAGGAGCCTGTTTTTACAAGCTGGTAATAGACTCTAACAGGGTTGCATTCAAAAGCAGGATTCATCCATACTCTATTCAATCTACATCATGTCTGAAACTAACACTAGCTATCAGGTTGGTAAACTGTCATATCAGTACATCCCAGTTGCCACCAGTTTGTGAAGAGTTATTCTTCATTACAATATTCTTTTTCTGTAACTTTCTTCCACAAGCCTTGTCAAAATCAACACACTTAATACCTTCCTAAGAATAATTATTTCATTATTTAAATCTTCTATAGTAGTAAACTTTTTACATATGTTCATAGGTGTTTACAAGGCTAAAGAATGCAAGGGCCTTTTAAGCCTAGCTATGCATCCCAAATCTCTGACAAGTTCTGGTACCCTTGATAAGTGTAAGCAGAGGCTTGGGAGATGAAACATTTGCAAGGAGAGGCCTGGGAGATGAACCATTTATAAGTTGTCAGTGTCCATTGGACATATAGGTGCTAAGCCAAGTATGGATTTACTGTTCCCCATCCAATTGTCCAAGGTACCTTTGAATTGGGTTAGGGAGGAACTCTGCTTTACGTGGATGGGGAGCCTATTCCAGAGATGGGGCAGTCTCCGGGATACATACCTGTCTCTCCAGCTAGTCCTGTTTATAGCACTGGCAAAGTTTACATCTTTTGAACAGGTCATTCTGGTGCTGTTTGTTTTTTGGATATGTAAGAGGTCCATCAGAGTGGGGTCTGACAATGCCATGTAAGCCAGGCAGAGATCTCCCCTCAACAACCTGTAGGAGACATAATACAGGGATAGGGCCTTGAGGTGGTCTGCGTAGGACATTTTACTTATGCCCTGTATTCTTTTAGTGAGGAACCTCTGTGGACATTACATTTGTTGGTTATGCCTGGTTAGGTACATACCACACTCAATGAAAGGTCTGATGAATGTCAAATATAGTGGAACAATGACTTCCTTGGACCTAGATGCCATACCTTTGTTTATAAGTTGGGCAACATAAAATGAGTTTCTCACTACTGTAGACATATGAACGTCAAAGTATAGATTACTGTCAATGTGTGTCTCTAAGTCCCTGACTACTGGGTCAACTCTAATGGGTATGTTGTCAATATGATAGTTAGCAGGGTGGATGACATCCAAAGGATAATTGTATGCATTTCTTTGCATTTAGTTTTAGTCCATGGTTCTGAAACCAGTTATTTGTTGTTTAAGTTATGTGTGGGATTCAATGAAAACCTCCTATTTTGCAATCCTCTGCAAGTTTAGTCAGCCAGAGACCACTGACATTGGCCTTGACTTCAGAGAAGTAAATGACAAAAAGGAGTGGTCCAAGGACCAATCCCTGAGGGACTCCACTTGTGACTGGCCTCTTTCTAGAGGTGGACTCCCCAATTCTAACTTCCTAGCCAGCTGACTATCCACTGGGTGGCATACGGGTTTGTATCTAACTTTTTGAGTTTGTCAATAATGCCTGAGTGGGATATCATGTCACATGCCTTGGCCAGGTCCAGGTAGGTAGTGTGAACCATTTTGCCCTCATCCATTGATTCGGTGACCTTCTCAAATAAGTCTACCAAGTTGAGTAGGCATGACCTGCCCTTGATGAAATCAAACAGGGTTGGATCCAGTGCCTGGAGGTTTACTATATAATTACTGATTATTTTCATGAAAATTCTTTCCATGGCTTTACATATAAGACTAGCGAGACTTAACAGTCTGTAGTTTTCAGGCTCTGTAAATGGCCCACCTTTGTTCAGAGGGATGACTGTTGCTGTTCTCCATTCATGAGGCACAAAGCATATTTGGAGGCTACAGTTAAAAAGCAATTCCAGAGGGCCTGATTGGTCATGTTTCATGCTATTTAGAAGGCATCATGGGATATTATCTGGTCCCATTGATGCAGTGTTCTTAGCTTTGGAGAGACCATTAAGGACCTGTTCCCTAGTTATATCAAGGGGGGTTATATTTGATGGTATTTCTTAAGGGAAGTTTGATGGGGAGAGAGGAGTAAAGTTGGAGGTGAATTTGTCAGACAGTAGGTTTGCTATGTCTTCTGGCTCCACATAGTTGGCTCCATTTACAATGAGCTCTACACAAAATTGTGTATTGCCTTTGAGGTTGCAGATATAACTAAAGAATGCTTTGTGGTTGTCAGCCTGGGAGGCCAAATGTCCCTCAAATTTGGCTGCTGTAGACTTTATTTGTCTTCTGAGTTGTTTGTTTCATTTGATGAGAGTGCTTCTATCCTGCTGGTATTCCACCTCCTAATTTTTGCCATAATTTTCTTCCTTCTGTTATACAGCTTATTGATTTTGTGATTCCACCAGGGTGGGTTGTTTTTGAGTTAGTTCTGTATGCCTTCCTGGTCATTATAGCTGCAGCTATGCAGCTATTGAAATGCTTGTATAGGATTTCTGTGAACAGTTCGGCATAGGCAGCAGTGTTCTCAGGTTTATGTGGGGCTTGAAATTTTGCCAGGTTATTAGTTAATAGCAGTAAGCCTTGGAGTAGTTCCTGAATATTCCAGTGTTAGCTGGGGGGTCCAGGTTTTATTTTTTCATCAAAGGAGACCATTTTGCGGGCTGACCTTACCAGGGAAGGCATTACACTAGGAGGTGTGCAGCACTCTCCCATATTAGTGAGGACCGAATCTAGTATAGTTGCACCCCTCATTGGTGTACTGACAATCTGGTCCAGGGAGTTTGTGTTTACAAAGTCCAGGAATCTTTGTGCCTGTACATTTGGTGTCAAATAGGATTACCAGTTAATAGTGGGGTAATTAATGTCAACCATGAATATGGTATTGGGTTGGATGGTGAGTGTTTCCAATAAGCTTAAGTACATGGTATGGTGATTTCAACATGAAGTAGCTCATATGCATTGTCCTGTTTAATCAGTCTTGAGGTATATTTATTTTGATGTAAATAGAGACACCTCTACCTTTAGTCTTTGTACTTTGTAGTAGCTGGTCTGAATGTGTGGAACACTTTATAACCTTGCACTGCTGGTGTGCTTTCCATTAATTTAAACCATGTCTCAGTGGCCACACAAATGTCTGCATTCTCTAAGGTGAAGAGAGCTTCTAGGGAATAGAGTTTTTTGTTTAGACTCCTAGCACTGAACAGTAATACCTTTAGATTTTCTTGGTTTTGATTTGCTATGTCAGAAGTACTTTCAGTTTGTCATTGCTTAAAAAAGCACTATGGGGAAAACATTTTTTAGCTAATATTCGAAAGCCTAAAGTACATAGGTATAGACCATCCCTGGCAATGCAGCATGGTCTGTTGACCATCTCCTTCAATTATGACAAATATTACACCCCCTTAGAATGACACCAGAAACTAAGCCAATTATTAAAGTCATTCATTTTTTGTTCATACTGTGGCATCATCCTTGGAGAAGGTAAAATGTTGCTCAGTGCTAGGCTCATACCAATCTAGGACACATATTCCAAGAGCTCCATGATGTCTCTATTCTTTATAGTCTAGGGAGGTACATCTCAGGTCATTTACACCCACATGGACTATGACTGAGTCATACTGGTACTTGTGGTCTAGTATCCTGTGTGCATGAGAAATGTGTCTGATCCTAGCCCCTGATAAGCAACTGACTGTGACTTTCTCCTTACTCAGCCTGGTGAGAAGGACTTCAGTGTATCTCACAAAGGAATCTCCAGTGACCAGAATGTTGGATTATTTGGTGCCTTGCCTTATGGGCTTAGAAGCAGAGGCCCAATGAGATGTGGTTGTATGTGTTGATGTGAGTACTGTTTTGAAAGAGTGCATTCAGAGCTGAGGGTATTTGTTATGTATACTTCATTTAAGAGATCTTTGGGATTTGCAGGGTTATATTTAAGTGCCTCAGCATATGTGGTTCTATATGTCTGCTTTGAATTATGTGTGATGGGTGCAGTGTGTTTACTACTGACAGCCTTATTGACATTAGAAGTACTTTTATGTAAGAGATTTGCCTCTAATGAAATTGTGTAAATACATCTCTCACATACCATATCAGTTTGCTTGAGAATTAACTGGTTGTCAGCAAACATGAAGTAATTTCTATATTGCCTCAGGAAGCCCATATCAACCAAGCTGGTAATAGAGATAGTGGGAAAGTTCATATCCATGACAACAGACCCTTTTTTATTGATTAGACAGTTGGAGTGAGAATATAATGCAATGTCAGGAGTAGCTGGTGTGCAATTCTGGGGACAGCACTTGCCAGTGCAAATTAGTGGTCCTTTGTGCGACTAGGTATTTCTGAAATTTCAGTCATACCTTTACAGGGAAAATGTCTATATGTAGATTGCCCTATTCACTGCTTCTTCCACAAATGCCTTTTTATTCACATTCTCAAGACATCTGCCTAGTCACATTCCCCTTGACAAGAAGGCTTCTTATATGCAGTTCATAGGTTCAAAGGTTCATAGGTAGGTACTAGGCTATCTGCCCGAAGGCATTTATAAGCCTAGCCAGAATGTGTTGGCTTTCACTGTCCCCTTAAATTAGTTCCCTGTGCCTCTGTCCAGCAGAACCACTGAAGTAATCCCCAGGGTAAGCTTTCTGTTTCCCATCCACTCGTCAAGGTTTCTCTTGAAGAGTGTTAGTGAGGAGCTCTGCCTAATGTAGATTGGAATCTTGTTCCAAAGCATGGGAAGTCTCTGGGAGAGAAATCTATCCCTCCAGCACATCCTATTTATTGTTGTGGTGATGTTTAGATCCCTAGAGCGTGTGACTCGAGGGGATATGGTTTTCTTTAGGTGGAGCATGTTCATCAATTCTGGGTTGGACATGGCCTTGTATGTCAGGCAGAGATCACCTCTGAGTAGGCGGTATGAATCTGCGTACAGCTGGAGTTTCTTCAGTCGAGCTGCATAGGGCATCTGTTTGAGGCCAGTGATCCTCTTGGTGAGGTACTTCTGTGGTCTTTCCAGCTGTTGCAGGTGTCTTGTAAGGTACATCCCAAATGGGGAGTTGTACTCTATGATGGGTCTAATAAGTGATGAGTAGAGGGGCACAATGACCTCTATTGATCTGGATGCGAACCCTTTTGTGATTAGGTGGGCCACATAGAAGGATTTTCTAACCAGTTTGGCAATGTGATTATCAAAGGAGAGATTACTATCTACTTGGGTCTGCAGAACCCTTATTACGTCTTCCGTATTTAGGGGACTACCACTTATGTGGTAGTCTGTGGGTACTTTGTTTTTTCCAAAGGGGATGACTATGCACTTTTTGGCATTTAGCTTAAGGCCATGATTTTGACACCAGGTATCCATCTCAGAGAGACCCTTTTGGAGGATGTCTGTATCAGCCGGAGAGTCAATTATAGCCCCTAGTTTGCAGTCGTCTGCGAACCTGGTCAGTCATAGTCCTCCTGTGCTTGCCTGTACCTCTGAGAAGTATATGCCAAACAGGAGGGGTCTTAGGACTGAGCCCTGGGGAACGCCACTTGTAAACGGTTTAGAGTCAGACCTAGCTCCTGCAACTCTCACCATGTGGGTTCTGTCCATGAGCCAGTTGGGAACTCATCTTGTGACATAGGGGTTTATGTTCAGGCTGGTGAGCTTGTCTATAATACCAGAATGGGGAATGGTGTCAGAGGCATTTCCAAGGTCTAGGTAGGCTGTGTGTACCATCTTTCCCTCGTCTATAGCCTTGGTAACTGTCTCAAAGAAGTCCACCAGGTTTTGGTGGCATGATCTGCCCTTAACAAAGCTGAACTGGGTAGGGTCCAATGTTTGGAGGTTCCCAATGTCTCTGTTAATGAGTTCCATGATGATGCGCTCCATAGCCTTGCAGACCAAGCTAGTAAGGCTTATAGGGTGATAGTTCCCAGGGTCTGTTGTGGCTCCACCTTTGTGGTGCAGAATAACCATTGCTATGTGCCACCCTATGGGTACATAGCCTGTGGAGAGGCTGAGTTTGAACAGTGCGTTTAGGTGAGGGGTTAGTTCGTCTTTGAGCGTGTGTAGGATACAGCCTGGGACACCGTCCAGTCCTACTGATGCTATGTTATTGGCTTTGGAAAGGGCTGTTTTAACCTGAGTTTCTGTGATTTCTGGGGCTCTACATTCTTCTGGTATGGTTATGGGCCCTTTTGGGGATGAGAGGGGGTGTTTGCACTGAACCTGTCAGCCAGGATGTTGGCGATGTTGGTCGGTTCATTGTATTTTGTTCCATTCTGCACTAACCCTGAGCAGATCTGAGCATTAGCACTTAGATTCTTGACATAGCTAAAGAATGCCTTGTGGTTATCTTTGGAGTCCTTGGCAATGTTTCTTTCGAAGCTAGCCTTGGACAATTTTATGAGGGATCGTAGTTTCTTGCTGATACTGATCAGGGAGGTCTTCACTTCTTGGGATTTTGCTCTTTTCTGTACTAGTTTCCTCCTTCTGTTGTATAGCTTGTTTATGGCAGGGGTTCACCAGACTGGTTTCCTTTTCTTGGAGGAGTGAGTCATGGTTTTGCTTGGGATAGCACGATCCATGAATTCTTATAGGTGCCCGTAGAATGCATTAGTAAAGGATTTTGCAGCTTGGACAGCATTATCGTTTAGCATGGGGGCTTTGAAACTTTCCACCTCAATATTAAGTAATGTGAAGTTTGCTTTTGAAAAGTTTTTCACGGTGGTTTCCTTGACCGGAGGTGGGGGCGGAATGTGGATATCCAGAGTGACTTGTTTATGGTCAGATCTAACCAGTGAGAGGTTGACCTCTGGTGTGGAACATTGGTCGCCCATGTTGGTGATGACCAGGTCCAATATCTTGTCACCTCTGGTGGGACTGTTGACCAGTTGATCCAGGGCATTTGAGTTTATAAATTCTAGGAAATGTTGGGCAAGGGAGTTAGTACTTGAGTAGTTCTCCCAGTTAATGTTTGGGTAATTGAAATAACCCAATATTAGGGTATTTGTTAGGACCATTATGTTTCCCAGTGTTTCCAGAAATGCGGAATGGGGGTCCTGGGACATGGTGGGTGATCTGTAGCAAGCTACAATTTGAATTGCAGTTTTGCCTGTTGTTAGTTGCACGTGGATGATCTCTGAAGCATCATGCTGTGCCACTAACCTGGAGGTGTGGATATCCTTGATGAATATGGATACGCCCCCGCCTTTTGTATTTCGGTCCGGGTTCTGTGGCCGAAATGTATGGTATGAGATGTAGCCTGGTAGCGCTGGGGTGCTCTCTAGAGCCTTAAACTAGTTTTCTGTTACTGCACATATATCGATTTTCTCCATACTGAGGAGTGCCTCTAGTGCATGCATTTTGAGGTTTAGACTTATAGCACCGAGTAGCATTACCCTCAGTTTTTTGTTACTTGTGCTATTTATGGCAGTGGGTTTGTCTTTTGAGCCTTACCAAAAAAAGGCACTATGGGGGTGGCAAAAGCCTTGGCCAGTGTTCGAAAGCCTAAGGGTGACAGGTACAAGCCAGCTCCAGTGAAGCAGCGTAGCTTGTCGAGCATGCCATCCCAGGTGGACAGACACTGAATCCCCTTTGAATGACACCAGAAACTTAGCCAATTGTTGAAATTGATAATTTTTTATTTATACCATGGTATCATTCTTGGTGAGGGCAGGATGCTACTCTGGGTCAGGGTCATACTGGCCTGAGCTATGTGATCAGAGAGCTCTTCCATGTCTCTTTTCATGTAGTCCAGGGAGGTATGGCTCAGATCATTCACACCAACATGGACAATGACAGAGTCGTATTTGTACTTGTTTTGGAGTGACCTGAGTGCTTGTGTTATGTGGCAGATCCTGACACCCGACAGGCAGCTAACAGTAACCTTCTCCTTGTTCAGCCTAGTGAGTGGGGCATCAGTGTACCTGACTATATAATCACCTATTACTAATGTGCTGAGTATGTTATTTTGCCTTAAGGGCTTTGATTGCATGGCACACTGGTTTTATGAAGTATGTGTTTCATGGTTTGTGTTGGGGGGTGGAGGTTGCTTGGATGTCTGCTTTGGAGGTCTCTGCTGCTTTTGCAGATTTTTATTTAGAGCCTCCGAGTATGTTTTTTGTGTATTTATGTGTGTTTTGTGCCGGTGCTGGTTTATTGGGTCTGTGTGAGACTGGTAGTGTGATGCAAGTATTTCCCTTCTCCTCTTGACTGTCTGATCCAGTCTTGGGTTGAGACAGCTTAGCCAGCAGTTTGGTTGTATAATTGCATCTCTTGCATGTATTAGTGTTTGGTGTTCGGAGGAGGGGGTTGTCTGTGTACATGAGGCAGTTGTAACATTGCCTCAAAATGCCCAGATTCACCAGTTGGACTAGAGAGTACACCTGAAACTGCCTTTTGGACATGCCTGGATAGGTACAGTGAACTGTTTTACTGATTGGCTGGTAAGATCGAATACAGAGCCTTGTCCTTCTGTACAGTATAGGGGGGATCTAGTGCTAGGGTTTATAAGTGCTTGCCATGAGTTTTGAGCAAGTGCCAGGCTGAGAAATGAATGGTTTGAGTGTTTAAGTTGAAAGTTTGTCTGGTTCCAAGGGAAAAATTAATGAGGAGACTGTGGAGCCGGGAATAGTTATACCCTAGCTAACCGGCGCTGCCCGAGGATCAAAACAGGTTTTTATAGCAGGGAAATGAAAGAGATAGAAATTAGCCCAAAATGGCAAATAAACTACTAATTTCTGGGCTGATATCACTCCTCCAGGGACTGATAGGCTGCACAAAGCTCCCCTCTCTCACAGGTGAACAGAGAAACTTCCTTCTATCCAAGTAAGGTATGGGCAAACACAGAGACTTGAAACACAGCCCTGAATTCAGCACTAACCTGAAAACTGGACTATACTAGCTTAGAAAGGCGGGAAACAAGTTTTTTTTTCCCAGAAAATAAAGAAGATACAATCAAAAAAGCACTTTAAATGCACATAAAAGGATACTTATTGTTATATATTTCAGATCAGAGTTGTAGTCAATGCCCCTAGTAATAAAGCAGGAAGAAACACAAATACAGTAAAAGCAGATGAATGAAATGCAATTTATATATATATATATATATATATATATATATATATATATATATATATATATATATATATATTAAAGCAGACAAATGGAAACCAGTAAAATGCACAAAAACAGTCCGGACAAGCACCAGAAGCCCAAAAAATGTTAAAGTCCTTATTGTGAAGGCTGTTTTCTCCATACTGAGGAGTGCCTCGAGTGCATGCATTTTGAGGTTTAGACTTATAGCACTGAGTATCATTACCCTCGGTTTTTTGTTACTTGTGCTATTTATGGCAGTGGGTTTGTCTTTTGAGCCTTACCAAAAAAAAGCACTATGGGGGTGGCAAAAGCCTTGGCCAGTATTCGAAAGCCTAAGGGTGACAGGTACAAGCCAGCTCCAGTGAAGCAGCGTAGCTTGTCGAGCATGCCATCCCAGGAGGACAGACACTGAATCCCCTTTGAATGACACCAGAAACTTAGCCAATTGTTGAAATTGATAATTTTTTATTTATACCATGGTATCATTCTTGGTGAGGGCAGGATGCTACTCTGGGTCAGGGTCATACTGGCCTGAGCTATGTGATCAGAGAGCTCTTCCATGTCTCTTTTCATGCAGTCCAGGGAGGTATGGCTCAGGTCATTCACACCAACATGGACAATGACAGAGTCGTATTTGTACTTGTTTTGGAGTGGCCTGAGTGCTTGTGTTATGTGGCAGATCCTGACATCCGACAGGCAGCTAACAGTAACCTTCTCCTTGTTCAGCCTAGTGAGTGGGGCATCAGTGTACCTGACTATATAATCACCTATTACTAATGTGCTGAGTATGTTATTTTGCCTTAAGGGCTTTGATTGCATGGCACACTGGTTTTATGAAGTATGTGTTTCATGGTTTGTGTTGGGGGGTGGAGGTTGCTTGGATGTCTGCTTTGGAGGTCTCTGTTGCTTTTGCAGATTTTTATTTAGAGCCTCCGAGTATGTTTTTTGTGTATTTATGTGTGTTTTGTGCCAGTGCTGGTTTATTGGGTCTGTGTGAGACTGGTAGTGTGATGCAAGTATTTCCCTTCTCCTCTTGACTGTCTGATCCAGTCTTGCGTTGAGACAGCTTAGCCTGCAGTTTGGTTGTATAATTGCATCTCTCGCATGTATTAGTGTTTGGTGTTAGGAGGAGGGGGTTGTTTGTGTACATGAGGCAGTTGTAACATTGCCTCAAAATGCCCAGATTCACCAGTTGGACTAGAGAGTACACCTGAAACTGCCTTTTGGACATGCCTGGATAGGTACAGTGAACTGTTTTACTGATTGGCTGGTAAGATCGAATACAGAGCCTTGTCCTTCTGTACAGTATAGGGGGGGATCTAGTGCTAGGGTTTATAAGTGCTTGCCATGAGTTTTGAGCAAGTGCCAGGCTGAGAAATGAATGGTTTGAGTGTTTAAGTTGAAAGTTTGTCTGG
Organism: Protopterus annectens; assembly: GCF_019279795.1. Lineage (NCBI taxonomy): Eukaryota > Metazoa > Chordata > Ceratodontiformes > Protopteridae > Protopterus > Protopterus annectens. The sequence continues at coordinate 579,416,108 of NC_056737.1, forward strand.
TTCCAAGGGAAAAATTAATGAGGAGACTGTGGAGCCGGGAATAGTTATACCCTAGCTAACCGGCGCTGCCCGGGGAGCAAAACAGGTCAATTGCGGTTTTTATAGCAGGGAAATGAAAGAGATATAAATTAGCCCAAAATGGCAAATAAACTACTAATTTCTGGGCTGATATCACTCCTCCAGGGACAGATAGGCTGCACAAAGCTCCCCTCTCTCACAGGTGAACAGAGAAACTTCCTTCTATCCAAGTAAGGTATGGGCAAACACAGAGACTTGAAACAGCCCTGAATTCAGCACTAACCTGAAAACTGGACTATACTAGCTTAGAAAGGCGGGAAACAAGTTTTTTTTTCAGAAAATAAAGAAGATACAATCAAAAAAGCACTTTAAATGCACAGAAAAGGATACTTATTGTTATATATTTCAGATCAGAGTTGTAGTCAATGCCCCTAGTAATAAAGCAGGAAGAAACACAAATACAGTAAAAGCAGATGAATAAAATGCAATTTATATATATATATATATATATATATATATATATATAACAAAAGAAAACAAGCAAACTGATTTAAACAAGTTACCCAATTAACCAGAAAAACCAGAAAAAAGCTCAAAACTGAACTATGTTCCAGCAGACAAATTCTAACTGCACACTCCTACCACTATGGTGCTGGGGAACCTCCTCCAAAAAAGATGGCCTGGATCAGTGCTCAAGTTATACAAATAAAGTTAGATTTAGCAGGCCTGAATCTGGTCTATGCTACAGCAAGAAGGCACACCAATTTCAGAAAGACACAGTTCAAATAAGCAGGCACAATAAGCCTGTGACAAGAAATTCCCAGCTCAGAAGGCAGAATCCATCCTCTCCTCCCACAAGAACGCAGACCACAAATCTTCTTAATGTAGAATAACTGGCCTGAAGCCCAAGTGCTTAAACCAGAACTAATACACTTTTAGAATAGCAGACATTGAGCCTTCAATAAGCAATTTCCAGCTTAGAAGGATGTAAGCTACCTGTCCTGCCACAACAGTGCAGACCACAAACCTTCTTAATGTAAAACAACTGGTATGAAGCCCAAGTGCTTAAGCCAAAAGACTTAGAATAACAGTTACAATTTAATCAGGCTACTACCAAGCAGTAATAAATGAAGCAGAATAAATAAAATTGAGTACTTTTAAGAAGAGGCAAAAGCAAAATAAAGTAGGAGGAAACACAAATACAGTAAAAGCAGAAGAATAAAGTGCAATTTTTTTGTTAGTAAAGTGCAAGGAGAGAGGAGGGAAGAACCTAAGTGGGTTGGCCTTCTCAAATCTTCTTTCTGTATTAAGTAGAGTGAACACTAGACTAGAATATGATCTCTCTGTACTCGGTTAAGTGAGCAAATGAGATGGACCAAGGAGGAGTGTTCAAATACAGACTTACAGGAGGGGCGGGCAATTCCAGAGCCACTAACACTAACACCAAGACAAGAACAGGGACAGTGAGTGGGTAACTAACTGCAGAGAGACACACAGCCCAGTATTCAATGAAACAATTAGGTAACAAAAAATAAAATACAGTACTTTTAAAACTGCAAGTTTGCACTTAACAGAAGAATAAAACACAGTACTGCAAGTTTGCACTTAACTTCAGCTTCTAATGCAGGTGATTGTAGCCAACCAAGTCACTCAGAAATTTAGCTTAAAATGAATTCTCAAACTTTGTGGCTAGCATTTAAAGTACAGAGGAAACCCTCTAGGCTAACAGTTAAATATCAGATAACAAAGAAGTGAGAAGACCACCACCTTCTCTTACAGCAGAGAGACACACAGCACACTATTCAGTGAAACAATTAGGTAACAGAAAAAATAAAATACAGTACTTTTAAAACTGCAAGTTTGCACTTAACAGAAGAATAAAATACAGCACGGCAAGATTTCACTTAACTTCAGCTTCTAATGCAGGGGATTGTAGCCAACCAAGTCACTCAGAAAATGAGCATTATGAACTGAGTTTTTGAACTGATCATAATTTTGTGGACCTATCTATTATGTTCTCTATCCTAATCCTATACCTTACATTCCTATAAGGCCTCCCGTAATATGGCCACTATTCAGATTAATTTAAGGCTAGTGTTATGGGGGGGTAGTGTTAATATTAGATGAGGAAATAATTTCTCTTTTTCAATATTATTGCATTCAGTGTTTTTGTGTTAATTATTGTATATGTTCAATTTATTTCTGTAGATGTTTTTAATTCAACATTAATGCAGTTCGATCACACATAATAGAACCATTTATGTGTATATATATATATATATATATATATATATATAGAGAGAGAGAGAGAGAGAGATAGTTAATACATAAATATCTGTAAGGATGTTTCATTTGTAAATCAGTCTCTACTCTATTGAATTTCTGCCCATAAACCCAAACTGAAGTCAAGACCACTAGCCAGATGAGAGTATTTGCCTTTGCATCTGCAATTATATATGTTTGTTTTCTTGTTAGCTAAAGCAGTACCTTTACTTGCTCATAGGAAGTTTTGTATATATTTTTATACAGTTGTATGTTGCATTTATATGTACATGCTTTTATGTGTTGTTTAAACAACATATTTTAGCGGTATTTCTTTAAATTTTGTGGTCATGTGATTTAACACTGTTTCACTTTTCTACTTAAAAGCCAGTTTTGGTTCAATGTGTTTGTTATCTGATGAAGCAGCAGTAGCTGTGAAAGTGGTTATGACCTGCAATAAATTAAATTTTTTAACCTGAAGAGTCGTGAATTCCATTGGTCCATCAGTGTTCTTGGATTATTTGCTTTTATTTTTGTTGGACTCTGCTGCTCTGGGAAGTTGGTGGTAGTTTTTCTTTGGCTATATTTTATACAGATTTAGTCATATTTGATACCTTTTTTTTTTTTTTTGCATTTCTGTACTTTGTAGTTTATCTCTAGTAAATGCATTTTCAAGTTGGTGGTCATTTGTGCTGTGAGAATTCTTTGCAGATGGTAAGGTGATATTTTGCTGCAGTTTGCCTTTTTATGAAGGTTCTTACTTGTTATAGAAATTTATGCAGAACTTACCGCCATTGTTTTCATGTCCAACCTTATACTTAAATGAAACAGGTGGCCATCTAGGTGTTATTCTCACTTTTCTGATAGGGATGTCTTATGGGTATTTATTTATTTATTTTCTTTAAAGTAAAGAAATGCCATTTTTATTATTTTAAGAAAAGTGAATGTAAAGAAATGCCATTTTTATTATTTTAAGAAAAGTGAATGACTAAATACGCAGAAAGCTCCCCTACCGAAGGAGCATGAGCACCACCTCAGGGAGGAAAGTACTGTAGATCTGACCATAAATTTGTTGCCCTCCTTCTCTTTTCTGCCCATGATCTACCTATGCACTAAATCTAGGTAGATCATGGGCAGGATAGAACAGGAAGTCAACTAATTTTAAAATATAACAAATAGCAGCAGCTGAAAGAGAATGCTGGGATAAGTTATTTTTTTCTATGTAACTTGCAGACAACCAGATATTTCACATAGTTCGTGATGACCTATGTTTTGCAGAACATTCACGTTTTTGTCTGATTTGTGTGCCTTGCTGTCCCTTTTAATTTTCTGGTAAACCACTGGGGGATTACATTTACTGAAAAATGGTAGGTATTGGAGCATACCTCTCAATGTTCCCTGATTTTGCAGATCATCCTAATTTTGCTTAATATTATTGTATTGTCCCTTGTAAAATTTTTGATTAAATCACTTAGGATTATAGTCACACATCAGAGGTTCATATTTCTTATTGTTCAGAAAAATGCATGTGATTCAAATCCTGCTGTTATGCTACTTTTTAAGAATATTAGAGCAACATTTAAAAATTGTCCCTGATTTTGAACATTTGATCCCACATCTATTTTTTGAATTTCTTTACAATTCTTAAGCAAAATAGTTGGAAGGAATACATTGGAGTTCCATACTTCATAAGAAATGATTCATCATAAAGAGCTCATTTGAAGCAAAACTTGTTTAGTTAAGAGAATTAGAGTAACATGAAAAGAATGCTATCCTGTGGAGAAATCCAGTGTCTGCTCCTTATTTGTTTCTCATTATTCTAACTTAGCAGGATCACTGTGCTGATTGGTGAAGCATACAAATTCTGGTCTGTCTGGTGGGGAATATGACCAATGGCTACTCTTTGCTTATTATTGTGACTATCCAAAATTATTGTGATGTAAAGAAACTTGAAATACTTTAATGTGTGGTTTCTGTTTTCATGGAGCACAGCTGAAATGCACTACCATTTGTTATTACAATCAGATGTCTGAAGTGCACACAGAAGTATCTTTAACTGCTGGTGAGGATGGGATCTATCTGTATAAAGGCCTGTATGAAGTAAATGGTCCTCTTGTTATTTTTGCAATTTTAAACAGTCACTTTCTTGCTTTGCAGAATTATTGTGCATATGGAGTGGCCTGTAGAAGTAACTGCCCATTTTGTTGTTTATTTAAACACTCACTATCTGGCATAGCAAGACTAGTGTGAATTTCAAGCAACCTGTTAAAAGTAACTGTCCTTTTCTTGCTTTCCCATTTATAAACAGTCACTATCTGGCTTTGCAGGACTGCTGTACATTTGTAGTTGCCTGTTGAAAGAAACTGACCATTTTGTTGTTTTTCTCATTTAAACAGGCACAATTTGGCTTTGGAGGACTTGTGTGCATTTACAGTTTCCTATAGAAAGTAAGTGACACTTGTGTTGTTTATTCGGTTTATACAGTCACTATCTGGATTTGCAGGCTAGTATACATAGAATTAATGTGGTTGGTGTTAAGCAGTTTGAAATACTTTGATGTGTGACTACTGTTTGCATGGAATACAGCTGATAGACATGTACCCATCATAATTTTTATCACAATATCTGAAGTGTACACAGAAGTAGCTATAACTGGGTGGAGTGTGTCAGCTTTGTGTTGAAAGTAAATGATACTCTTGCAGTTTGTTCAGTTTAAGCAGTCATCATCTGGCCTTGTAGAATAAGTGTGTATTTAACTCTGTTGGATGACAATTGGCAAAGGATATTCAAAAAAACTAGCCCGCATATAATCACAGAACAATTTATTGAAAATAAAATGAAATCTAAATTATTTTTTTTTCCATAAATTGTTCTGTGATGATATAAATTTTGACAGTGTTTTTTGGAGTAGACCTGGCATGTTGTAATCCAGTGCAGTTTTCTCAGTTCATAGTTTTGGATCTGCATGCTTGCCATACTTGACATCTTTTTTTGGTTATAAGTGTGCATTTAAGTTAAGTTGGAGGAACTACTTAACTGGACATATGAGACATAGAGAAAATGTAGCTATAGCTGCTGAGGTGTATTGTGACAGAAATGACTATTTGTATGGTGTTGCTTGTTCATTATTCTGACTTTGCAGGACAAATGTGATTGGTTTGAAGCAACTTGGAATAATTATGTGTGGCAAATGAGAAGCAAATATGAAATATGTTACATGATCATCTTTTTTGTTACAATCAGATATATGAATTGTTCACAGAAGAGGCTATAGCTACATGGTAGGGGAGGGGGTTGGCTGGATGAAAGTGACTTTTTTGTCATTTGCTCAATTTAAACAATTACTTTAAAAATGCATTGTAAAATGATGACAGAACATCTCAACCTACAGAGCTTCCTGTAGCCTGGTGGCCCCCGTATTCCAATAAGTGTATTTTGACACAGGCATTGTAGTGGCCTCTGTCCTGAACTCTACCTAGTCTAAAACCAGCCCTGTTCAGAAGTGTGCAGAGTTGGTTTTAGAGTAGGTAGAGTACATCGGGTCTAGGGATGATGCCATAGTTACTTAATGTTCTTCCCAAACCTCAGGCATGTACACAGATCAATATAGATTGTGTTGGGCTGGGGACAGCTTTGTCATTATATTATATTATATTATATTATATTATATTATATTATATTATACTATATTATATTACATTATTAATTTTTTCCTCACAAACCTGAAAGGCATGCGCAGAGGGCACTATAGCTTGTATGGGACTAGTGTAATGTGTAGGAGTAACAAACTGGAAACATTATTATTGTCATTACTTTTTCTCCTACTTTTGTCTTAATAAACATAAGATGCTTATACCGATGGCTGTCTTTTGCATAAAGGTAAGGAGACATGCTGCTTATAAACATCTGACAGCATCAAATTGAAATATGTTGTTTTATTTTTCTCAATTTCATCCCAGTCTCACATCAGACAAGTTCACAAATAGTGGCTGCCTTTTGGGGGCAGAAGTGAGGAGGTATGCTGTATTCATGTATGACCACAGCTACTTGAAATATATGACTGTGGCCATTTGTGCTTTCACTTTCATCTCATTCTAACACAAAAAGGGGATACATAGAATGTGACTGGCTTTTTTGAGTGTGGGTAACGAGATAAGTACTATTCACGGTTATGATTTATGTATCCTCACAAGCATTTATCTTCTCAGTTTCTGAACTGCTAGCTTGTCAGCTTTGAACAATAAGCCTTGGATAAACTTATTTCTTCCTTAAAATAAACAAAAAGAGTAAAATAAAATAAGACTAAATTTCATTCCTCAGTCACTATTTTTGTTTGGGTCATCACTAGATAAAATTTGTTTTGTTAGTAGTCTGACCCAGACAGAATATATAGTATGTCCTCTTATCAAATGAAAGTTTACATAATGGTACAAAAGTTGTCACTGATACCTGCTTTCTGCTTACAATTAGTATGCTGATATTTATACATGTTTACAGTTAAATGGGCTTATATGCATAAATATCATTTTGTCAATAATGTTCTCCACCTGAATGCATTGTGAAACAGCATTTCACATACCCAATCAACATAAAGTCCATGAATCAATAATGACAGAAAGTATAGACATGAACACCTTGCACACCTACCCTGTCACCCCAGGGGAATATATTGTATTGCAGTCTGGGACTGCAGGAGTGACAGAATGCAACGGCCTGCTACAGCTGTCCTGCATTACTATGAAATGGCCTACAGCCCTTTGTCAAAGGCCTGTGTCTCACCTGTACTTCCAATGCATGTTATGTCATGGTCTCCCAAATAACAACATAACACAGTCCACAGAACCCAAATGCAAGGCCATGTGGACAAATCCCAGTAACATGTCTGCCATGTCCTACTGCATGAACTGCGGACCAACACCAAATTACTGCTGGGATGAGGTGATAACTATAGGGAACATATCAGATAATGTTTGCATAATGTTTGGAAGAGGATAGAATAATAGAGGGGGAGGAGCATGGGTGGCATGGAGTGTGTGAAGTCCAAAACTCAGCCGTGTGCACATACAATCCCTGGCTGCAAACACAAGAATGGGTGGCTACAAACCGGCTCGTAAACCACAATGTGAAGGGGTAATGTCCAGAATTATGACCCCTGCCTCTGGGTAACCTGTGTGAAACTGTACAGCTGTGAGGTATGGCCACAGCAGGATATGGCCATACTGTCACGTCAATGGATGTACAAGCATGGGATCCCCAGCCACCACTGTATCAATGGGCTGAACCATTTACACAGACCCAGCAGCAAGTGTCTGCAGCTTCCCCTCCAGAATGGTATGATTGTGCAAGAATATGTAGGCTGCTGACCACAATACTGGACACAGCGGTATTCACCCTGTGTTCCCCAGGACATCACTGCAAGCAAATATGTATACCTGACTGTATTTGATGACATAAAACATCACAGTGTAAAACAGTACATATGTCTGAATATCTCTGCTAACACCAAGACCATGTAGCAGAAGCAACACAGACACAAAATAAATACAGTAACCCACTATCCTTTGCCTATTTTGACCCCATATTGTTAACCGATCTACAGATATCCCACAGAAACAGCTGTTGGTATAGAACACAAAAGTCTGCACTGGAGTACAATCTACCTGGAATGGATTCACACATTCAATACAGATACAGATACAGAAGGTCATACTGGGTATGCTCCCACACTTAGAGAAATGAAGGCCATGTCAGACAACAACATACTGAAAGGTCATACTGGGCATGCTCACACACAAACAAATGAAGCCCATGTCTGGCAACAACAGTGGACCATACATATCTGACAGTCGCAGATGTTAGTGTATACACTCCTCAGTACACACCAGTCATGCTTTGCACACACATTGGATAGAAATACACACATATATCCAAGGACAACACACTAAAATAAGCCAAAAATACACATACATAGATGTGTGGAAGAGAGTGACAGTGACAAAGAGCCTCCCATCATGAGGCCTGTCCCACCCAGCACACATCCAATTGGCTAAAACCACATGATGTGCAAATGTCAATCACCGTAGACATTTGCCACTGGTTTCCCTCAGCACTATAGTGTCTGCAGTGCTTCTGCTAATTGTGTAATATGACTGTAAAAGTCAGTAGTCATCTAGCAGTTGTATACACATACCTATGGAATATAAACCTCTGTGTGCCTGAGTGTTGTGTGTCTGCATCTAGATGAACGGGTTATGGCCCATGCACACGCACTGCACTTTCCCATTGCCCTTCTATGGTAAGTCTGCTGATGTCTTCACCTTGAAATACACCTTTGGGGAAGTAGCAGCCCAGTAATCTCCATGGCACTTATTGTAACTGCATAATGCTGTAGTGTGATGTACTAGTTAGGTAGGAATTCTAATCCCAGACGTGGCAACTCTGTGTGTGTTTGTCTGGGTAGGAATCAATGCCTTTTTAGGCCAGTCACACCCACTACAATTTCAAATGCCCTACTTTGGCAGGGCTGCTGATGTCATCCGCTTTGAAATACACCTTCGGGGAAGTAGCACTCCAGTAATCTCCGTGGCATGTCCTATAACTGTAATGCTGTAGTGTGATGTACTAGTTAGGTAGGAGCTCTAATCCCAGACATGTCAAGTGTGTTTGCCTGGGTAGGGATCAATGCTTTTTAGGCCAGTCACACTCACTACTATTTCAAATGCCCTACTATGGCAAGGCTGCTGATGTCATCCACTTTGAAATACACCTTTGGGGAAGGAGTAGCCCAATAATTTCTGTGGCACGTCCTATAACTGCATAATGTTACAGTGCGATGTACTAGTTAGGTAGGAGTTCTATTCCTAGACGTGGCAATTGTAGGTGTATTTGTCTGTGTAGGGATCAATGCTTTTTAGGCCAGTCGCACTCACTACTATTTCAAATGCCCTACTTTAGCAGGGCTGCTGATGTCATCCACTTTGAAATACACCTTTGGGGAAGGAGTATCCCAGTAATCTCCATGGTGCATTCTCTAACTACGTAATGCTGTAGTGTGAAATACTAGTTAGGCAGGAGTTCTAATCCTAGACGTGGCAATTGTGGGTGTATTTGTCTGTGTAGGGATCAATGCTTTTTAGGCTAGTCACACTCACTACTATTTAAAAATGCCCTAGTTTAGCAGGGCTGCTGATGTCATCCACTTTGAAATACACCTTTGGGGAAGGAGTAGCCCAGTAATCTCCGTGGTGTGTTCACTAACTAAGTAATGCTGTAGTGTGAAATACTAGTTAGGTAGGAGTTCTATTCCCAGACACGGCAAGTGTAAACGTTTGTGTGTGTGTTTGTCTGTGTAGGAAGCAATACTTTTGAGGCCATTCACAGTCACTACAACCTCCATTGCCCTACTATGGCAAGCCTGCTGATGTCATTCAAATTGAAATGCACCTTTGGTGAAAGAGTAACCCAGCAATCTCTGTGGTGCATCCTATAACTGCATTATGCTGAAGTGTGATATATTAGTGAGGCAGAAGTTCTATTCCCAGACATGTCAAGTGTAAAAGTGTGTGTGTGTGTGTGTGTGTGTGTGTGTGTGTGTGTGTGTGTGTGTGTGTGTAGAGAACAATGCTTTTGAGACCATTCACAGACACTACAACCTCCATTGCCATACTTTGGCAAGCCTGCTGATGTCATTCACTTTGAAATACACCTTTAGGGAAGGAGGAACCCAGTAATCTCCGTGGTGTGTCCTATAACTGTGTAATGCTGTAGTGTGATATACTAGCTAGGTAGGAATTCTATTCCCAGATGTGACAAGTGTAAACGTTTGTGTGTTTGTCTGTGTAAGGAGCAATGCTTTTGAGGCCATTCACAGTCACTTCAACCTCCATTGCCCTACTTTGGCAAGCCTGCTGATGTCATTCACTTTGAAATACACCTTTTGGGGAAAGAGTAGCCCAATAATGTTTGTAGTGCATCCTATAACTGCATAATGCTGTAGGGTGATATACTAGTTAGGTAGGAGTTCTATTCCCAGACATGGCAAGTGTACAAGTGTGTGTGTGTGTGTGTGTGTGTGTGTGTGTGTGTGTGTGTGTGTGTGTTTGACTGTGTAGGGAGCAATGCCTCTGCGGCCATTCACAGCCACTAAAACCTACTTTGGCAAGCTTGCTGATGTCATTCACTTTGAAATACACCTTTGGTAAAAACAATAGCCCAGTAGTATCCATGGTGCATCCTATAACTGCTTAATGCTGTAGTGTGATATACTAGTTAGGTAGGAGTTCTATTCCCAGACATGGCAAGTGTAAAAATTTGTGTGTTAGTGTGTGTGTTTGTCTGTGTATGGAGCAATGCTTTTGAGGTCATTCACAGTCACTACAACCTCCATTGCCCTCCTTTGGCAAGCCTGCTGATGTCATTCACTTTGAAATACACCTTTGGGAAAAAAGTAACCCAGTAGTCTCCATGGTGCGTCCTATAACTGTGTAATGTTGTAGTGTGATATACTAGTTAGGTATGAGTTCTATTCCCAGAAATGTCAAGTGTAAACATTTGCGTGTTTACTTGTCTGTTTTGGGAGCAATGCTTTTGAGGCCATTCAGTCACTACATCCTTCATTGCCCTACTTTGGCAAGCCTGCTGATGTCATTCACTTTGAAATGTACCTTTGGGGAAGGAGTAGCCCAGTAATCTCTGTGGTGCTTGCTATAATTGTGTAGTGTGATGTGCAAGTTAGATAGGAGTTCTAATCCCAGATATGACAACTGTGAGACTTGGTGTGTGTGTGGTTGTCATTCGTATTCTGTGCGGAGGTAGCTGTGAGTGTCTAACAACTGAATTAATTGTGGAGTGGGTTTTGCAAATTTCTTATATGGTGGGCCTATTATATGTCAGAATGTCCATCTTATAAGGATAACAGATGGAAAACAGCAGAGAGGCTGGGGTAGACAATCCATACCCCTACATGTAACATCAAGGCCTGGCAAACAATATAGGCAACCCTTGTATTCCCAGAGAACACTCACAACCCATGTCTCATACACAAACACACTTGGCTAGGCAACAACCACTATGTTGGTAGCTCCCTGCATATTGCCCACAGATAGTAACCATGGTGAGATTGCAGTAGACTACAGAGGGCATGCCACCCTTTCCCATCCCTACAATAGGCACATAATTGCATACAGTGCTCCTTCACTATGTTCCCCACTGGACACCTGCAACAACTGTAGAGCCAGCAAATGTAACCCATAAAAGGACATGCCATGCTTTATATACATGCCCTGTATGGTCAGATGTGACTGACACTAGGGAATACTTGTATCATGCTGTCAATGTAGGTGCAGGGTCAACCTGGTGTCCACTGCCAGTTCTCACCACATGAGGCCAGGAATGGCACATCTGATGATAACAATCTGTGTACACAACATGCCCCAGACACCCCATGTACACTTCCACATGTCACAGAACATGCATGTGGGACGTGTGCACATCCCAGACTCCGTCCATGTCATGGACTATAGTTCACATACATGGCAAACATTGCACAGCACTGGCCACCCACAATAATAACCCAGATGACTGGATGGTGAATACAATACCCACCTGTGTGGGCCAATCCAGACACTACACCCCTGAGCCACACAGCAGACCACTGTCATGTGGCCTGATGCCAAGGTATACCCTTTACCTAGCCATGTACAGCCTTATGGCACAGTCAACAACTACACACCTGTGAAGCAATGCACCCATGCATGTCAGTACTGGCAACCTGTGCCTGTGTATGTGTGTGAAGCATAATGATTTGAACACCATTCACACTCAATACATCTCTCATTGGCCTACTGAAGTATGCCTTCTGATATCAGACACCCTGGCATACCCTTTGCCCATATATCATTCTGATAACCCCTGTGGTGCATGTGATACATCTGTTTTACAGTATTGTGGCAAACTAGCTAGTTAGGAAGTTTAATCCTGACCTTGCCAACTGTGATAATGTGTGTGAGTCCCTGAAAGAGTGTGGCTGTGTTGACCCTGACACCTGTTCATGTGGACAAGCGCATGTACTACACCCACCTTATCCCTCCTTTATCACTGTTGCAGATGTCACTCACCATCAAATATACCTTTGGACAACTCCCCAAAATATAACCCCTGTGGTGCATGCAATAACTACATAGACAGGTGATAATTGTACATAGGCAGAGGTTTGAAACCCCATACTGGTAAGTGTGTGACACAAACATGCTTAGATTTTACTCTCCCACCCCCTACCTGTCTTACTTTGTCTCCCTCACTCCCTCTCTGGTGGATGCAGAGAAGTACACCTGCTTTGCTTAGGCACCAGCTTGTTTTTTATAAGGGATGCTCATGATCAGCTGATGGCCTCTGCATGAATTGCAGTCCCATACTAGCTGATTGCATGTGGGACAGCTGTGGTAACATTCCCAAAGCCAATGAATGGAAACACACTCCTATAACTAGGAACATCATGTGGGTGTTGGCCCTTTTCATTCACTATAAGCAGGACTTCATGTCGGTGTTTGGCAAAAAGTATCACAGATGTTAGTGGGATATACCTCTAACAACATACACATTGGAGACAGGCCAACAAACAGGAGGGTGATGTTCCAGACATGACTACAGAATGTAAGTATTGCTCTTCTGCATTTGGAGTAATGTTTGTTTAACAGGGTTTGTGTGGATATGGTTGGTCTACATGATTTAATACCTGTCATGACAGTGTTATGTGTTTGAGGAAACACCCACCTGTAGGGTTATCTGCAGACTGGCCAGTGTTTGGAGTTTTACGTGTCTTGTGTTACTCACAGTTCACCTATTTTAGAACTGCAGAAGCATAATCTGAGGACTGCAGTCAGTACATGGTGACAGCCATGAGAGTTACTGACATCATATCCATCATAGGACACATGTCACAACAAACCCAGTTACAACTGTAAATGTATGAGGGTATCACAGCAACATGCCAATACTGGCCCAGTGTTTGTGGCTCCAGCCATATGTCTGTCATCCTTTGTACATATGTCATGAAGTAAGAGGTGCATATGTTCTGTACACCATTATGTATTGAAATCATTCCTGATAACAAGCCAGTCAGATATCAGACTGTTAGACATGTTATGTAGGGGTTATTTCTGAGGACATAACCTGGGCATTCTGTGGTTGTGTGTAGAGTAGTGGGGTCTGTGTACTTATGGTGATTGTTGACAGTATGTGTACTGCGAATATATACCTTGGCCTGTGTACAGACTGTGGTAGATGTCATTGTTCTTGGTTCTGTTCTATCTGATGTTACATGCTGCTCCAGTGTATGGTACCCTATCGGCTCACATGTTTGTAGGGCCAAACACACACGTGTCCCATACCACAGACAGGCATTTGACCACACATTTTTGTGACCCATTATATTTAGGGTTACTATATGAGTGGCACATATGAGGATGGTGTTGATCAGACAGTAGATATAATGTAATGTTAAGCTTGCGTACCATATGTGGCTGTGGCTGTGTTCACATTAGTTGTGGGTATGTAATTTCACACAGGTGTCTGTTACTCTGTGCTGTGACATGCCTGTAGAGCCTGTTATATTTGCAGGTACATGTGTATTCCCCCATACGAAATGTAGGCCAGTGTTGTGGCAGTCTGCCTGTAGTTTGCGCAGTGCTGTGTTACATGCCTAACAGCTTAGTGTAATTGCCCAGTGTGATGTTATGTGCAGATATTTAAAAGATTTACTGCTGCCGGGCCACCATAACTGGTGTGTATTTCTGACAAAGCTGTGGGATGCTGTACAGATGTATGTCACTCACTGCTGGGTAGTATGTCGCGGGTCTATATTAAAAGCCCTAAAGTCCATAACATCGAAGCTATGTACATTGTCACATAAAGGTCGATGTACATAAAGATCGAAATACGTAAACGGCAAAACTCACAACGCTGAACATGTTATGTCAACAAAGAGCGCCTCACAGGTACGTTAACACCAACATTAAAAACAGAATTTAACTCCCCTGCACCCCCACCCACTACTTAAATACACCAACTCCGAGACCGCACTACAGTGGGGAAAGGGATATGTTTCCTTATCCTCACGATCATGCTGCTGACTTACAAACACGTTCAGCATTGTGATTTTCGCTGTTTACATGTTTTGATGTTTATGTACATTGACCTTTATGTGTCGATGTACATAGCTTCGATGTCACGGACTTTTGGGCTTTTAATATAGACCCGTATGTTGCTATGTGACCTCTGCACCACCAGTTATTATGTGTCAGTAGAGACAGGAGTGTGTGAATGCATAAACTGTGTGGGCATATGTAGTCCAGTATTTACATGATATACCCATGTACATGGCTGTTACCATCCACATTGTCAGGCCTGGTCCACATGTCTTGCACTCAGAGGATCTGTGTAGAACTCTGGACTGACCAGAGTGTGCCAGGCTGTCCACATCTATTGGCCTTATCTCTGCTGTAGTCCACAAGATCATTACAGTTCTATCAGTGGTACTGTACTATGATGTCCTTAGGATGTCTATCAGTAACTGATGGCATACATGTCAATACCAGATGTGACCTCCTACACACAACATGTCTGTCAAGACAACCCCTGTTACAGTAGCAACAGTCTACGTAAATACCTGCTATACATACATGACATCCCCTTGCACTAAGAGGTTGAGATTATTGGTGCTGAGGTATTACTCCACTCCATGTTCTGGACATATGGTAAACATATGTGTGTGTGTGTGTGTGTGTGTGTGTGTGTGTGTGTGTATATATATATATATATATATATATATATATATATATATATATATATATTTACATCCATATTTCTAAATAGCTATATACACATATACATATCTACATTTTATATATATATATATATATATATATATATATATATATATATATATATATACATACACATATATGTACATATGCACATCTATATATGTCTACACATATACAGATACATAAATATATATACACATATAGTTATAGATATCTACATATATATCGACATAAATAGATATATATGTACATATATAATGTACATACATATATCTATATATATATATATATATATACAGCGAGAGAGATTGATCTATAAATGGCCATATAAATGTGTATAAATACATATATATGAATATATATATATATATATATATATATATATATATATATATATATATATGTGTGTGTGTGTGTGTGTATGCACATGTAGACATATATCTACATATGTATATGTATATATCCATATCCTTGTCATGTGTAAACATTACTGTTGTGCATACCTTCCTAGATGTATCACACCATATGTATCTATGTGTATATTTAGATATAACAACATATGTGATGCAACAGTAATATCACTATTACGTTCTATACAATTGTAGTAGGGACAGCAACTGTTCAATACTATTCAATATGTCTACTGACAGATGTATTGGAAAAACAACAACTGTCTTCACAGCTGGCATAGCGTAGTAGTTATCTGTTGTGACTATAGTATACCAGGTCCTTGGTTCAAGGGCTGTTTATTTTGTTGCTGGGCAGAACAAGGACAGTTGGATACAGAGTTGTTAAGGCAGTTTTGAGAATCTTTAAGCATGAAGCTAAATGGTGCTAAGGTACAGTTAAACGTACGGGTGCTTACACCATGTAGGCTTCGCTTAGTGCTCAAATGTGCTTAGCTGTTATAATGCAACAATGCTGACACCTGCTAAGCATGGCTCAGCCCTGTTAACCAGTGCTCACATCCCAGTCTGAATACATAGCAGGGTAATGACATCTGTAATAGGTTAATGTAATTCCATGTACATAACATACATCTATGTGCTGTCATTACAGTAGCAAGGGGTGTGAGTTCCCTGTCTGGGACACTTGAGTATATATGACCTGTACAACACTCTTATCCATGTGAATGTGGTACATACAAGAGTAGTATCCCAGGTTATGTGCAGTCACACTGGCATGTAGTGTATCATGCTGTTACTGCTGTTGACAGTGCTTTCACAAGCAAGAGTAAACTGCTAATTGTAGTACTGGCAACAAACACCCCTGCATGCATAGATGGACTCTGAGTCCTCACTGCCATGTTCCTGGTGTGTGAGCTGTGTCACATTATATATTTCCTACTGGATAATGATCTGACATGTAGAAATTAACTGTAGACTACTGTCTGTATAGCACGTCAGTGAGGGCTACCATCATGTAGTAATGGAATACCTATCGGTGTCAGACATCTATCTGTCAACACATTCATCCTACTGCATAGCTAGTTGGTGAGCTGATGTCTGTCAGTCCCTGCATAGATGTACATATGTCAGATATCCAGCTTGGATACGTGCAGGCAACCTAATCTTGACTGACACTGACATGTCTGCCCAGCTGTGTTATAACTGGCACAGATAGGACATAACACCCTGTATGCACCATATGCCATGGATAACTCCACTACACTACCACAGTCAACAGACCATGCTGGGGTACAGGTCTCCAGGACAGACACTAACCATGATATGTAATATATGTTGCATACATGCCAACTGGAGCACCTCACCGGCCATTTGCAGGAGGCACCCAGAGGATTGGGTGATGCATGTCACTCTCACCCTGAGGGTCATGACAGTGGTGTCTGTAGATAGATTGCCTACTGGCACATGGCAGATGGCATGATACCACTGTACACACATCCCCTACACTTCCCATCTCTCCATGGGCAATAGCCAGGTACACCTATGAACACCTGAACTGATGCACCCCAGTACTGACAAATGTGTACATGTGCATTACTGAAAATATCAGTGTCTGTGTATTAGTACACCTGTAGTTGGGAATACCCTGAGGCCCTTCACACCCACTGCAACAGCCAATGCCATAGTTAGATGTGGCTGCTGCTGTACTGGAGATTACATGTACCTTGTTACACTCCTCTCCCCAAGGGCTACCTGGGCCTTGCAGTACCAGCACAACACTGTTGTACAAATGGGTTGATAGGCATGGGATACCCACTGAGTTCTGGCATGTGTGTGTATATGTGCATGTGTGTATATATGTAGGGTACAGCATTCCGAGGCCACATATTCCTATTAAAATATGCATTGCCACACAGTATTAGGGATAGTGATGTTGCTGCCCATAGGAGAGGCATAACAATGCATCACCCTACTATGCCTGTGGCATGTGCATTAGATTCATATCCCTGTAGTAGCACTCTTAGGATGGACAAGGGGTTGTATTGCAGTCCTGGTCAATGTGTGATGGTGGGTATGTCAGTGTGTCATCATGGGTTCCAGTGTGTACAATATCCACAGTGGGGTGTGAGTGCTGGGTATACTGTCATTACACCATGGTACACCCGTACATGTCCCATGTACCATTGTATGGTGACCACTGTCACCATCAACCATACAGGTCACTAATAACACTATCCAGCCCAGTTATGCACGTGCTGTGTGCAGCCTGCCTGTAACACATTGGACACACTGACAAGTTAGTTAGCACTGATAGGCCCAGATCTTTCAGATGTGTTTCTGACTGTTATGTGTTTGTTAATGTGTATATGATGGCATGTCACACTATGTATTGTCCATATACAATCATTACATCCCCAATTACAATACTGTACATGCCTGGGGATGTTCTGCATGTAACATGTAACCTGGAACACACCTCATCCTAAAGCAGTGTGTGGTGTGTGCAATTAAAGCCACATACATCAATAGCACTACATACCTAGGTAGGGGTCTAGTCCCAGTGTTGCCAAGTAAGAGTGTGCGTGTATGTGGAAGGATATACTTCAGGTTGCTGAATATACATGTCCCAGGGGGGTCATCTGTCCATGTGGCACAGGCAGTAACTGTTATACAGACCTGTGACATGTGTTCAACTGTACCCAGGATATGGCACAGCCATGGTTTTACCACAGTGCCATACCCCTTGTGAGATATGACAGCAGACCATTCTCCTACTGACACATGTACACCTACAACACAAATGGATAACATTATGGAGACCACAATCCCTCAGTGTTATTAACAGTTATAATACATCATGGCTGGACAGCTATACTACCTGACATGTAAGCATTAGACATTACTGCTGACAACATATTACACAGCAGTACTTCGGTACACTGTAGTACAGTCACTGTGTGCATCAGAACCATATTAGCCTGTTCCTGCATCAATGTTATGGAATACAGGGATGTGGCACAGGTATCATCATATGCACAGGGTGTGTTGTTGGTTTGCCAGAGACCTACGGTGGGCCATACGTTTGATACCATGTATGTGAGTGAGGGGGTGTAGGTTACTGATATGGCCATGGTGATCTGGTGTGTGTAGGTATGGGGTTGCCCTAGGTGTGTTTGTATTGTGTGTGGGTATGCATGCACACAGTTCTGCCATGTGGCTGCCCTATACAGGTGTTTCTTGGACAGCTGCAGATGATACCTGGTAGGGTGTGCAGTTCACCACCTCCACCCATGGACATGAGAACTGTGCCTGTCAGGGGTTCCATGGGCATGTCCAGGTACAAATCTCGATATGCTACTCTCCCCCGATGATATATGTCCACTGGAACCATGTCTCTCCTGGGACTGGCCTGCTGTGGTGCAGACAGTACCCCCCCTGCAGTGCTGGGGCTGGTATTGCCACTGCGGGAGCAGCTTGGTGTCCTTGCACATTCACGTCGACCGCCAGATGTTAGTGTTGCTGGCCTACATCCACGTGGCCGTCAAACCACTCCCACCACATGCTCTAGCACGGAAAATCCATGGTCGATGAGGCCCACCATCTCACCCAACCATCTATCCATGATCCCTGTATAATCACGGAGGGCACCTGCAAGATCACAGATGTTGTCACTTACAGATGAAAAAGCAGCACTCTGCAGCCTCAGACCCTGTATTTTGTAATGTTCCATACATGCCTGAGCCTCTATGACAGCCTGAAACATGTGTCTGGTGGTACCAGATGTGGCACTTCTGCCAGGGGCACAATGACCAGCAGCCCTCCCATGAGCACCCTGGTATATCTGCCTATGTGGTACTTCACCGGAAATCCAGCTATGGCTGCTGTGTCCACACACAGCAGCCATAGATACCACACTGCCCTGTGCACTGCTACCAACTGCCAACTGTCCCTCGGCTATGGCCACTGGTGATGGGGTATGTATAGGCACTGTAAATGTGTGCAGGGATGGGGTAGATAACAGGGGGATGTCAAACGATGACGCAGTTTCGGCCTCTGACAACCCTGCCTGTGCTTCAACACACCTATCATCATTTTCAGTGTCTGTAAGGACACCAACATCAGATTGCATGCAGTCGGGACCCTGACCCACCTCGCCACCTGTGAGGGGAAATCAAGAAACACACTTTAAGACCTGTACATCATTGCTTAACAGTATACACACACACACACACACACACACACACACACACACACACACACACACACACACACACACCCTGACATTCCACCATAATACCTACCTGTCCCTGAGTTTACAGACTGTCCCAAGTTTATTCACGTATGTTCCCCATCCTGCATCACACTTGGAAACTTACACTCATTAATACCAATCATTAAGGTATCATTCTTCTAATTGCCTAGACAAATGATCAGAAAACATGACCTGTTACTCCATTACCTCTTTGACTTGAGTGGAGTTGGTTTTACAAGGACTCACTGCTGTCATCCAGTGTGCACCCTGGGTATGTCTGGACATCATGAGCTTGGCCCCCATATGTTAGGGGCTACTACGGTCACTCAATAATGTCACACACTGGAGTGTCATACATAACAATTGCTCAGTAGATCCAAGATCTGTTGCTCAATCAACTTATTATGCGGACAACATTAATATTTCGATACACTCACTGGTGTTGTCTAGTAATTCCCCAATGCATCTGTAGTGCTGCATACATGGATAGTCTTTCACCTTTCTGCTGACTGCAATTTTAACAGTATATCTGGTGTCTAGTTTCCCTCCCAATGCATGTTCCATGCTACAGACCTTATTATACTATCAGCTGTCCTGAGATTACATATCAGACAAGTATTCCTGGTGTCTCATGTTTCAGTCCATGCACTGCATGATTCCAAAAGGAAGTAGTGATGTATGAACAACCCCACATGTGCATACATGGATACTCACACAAACACACACACATATACACACACATCCTACATGCATCAACCCCCCTCCACTCCACCAGCTTGCACTTACAGACAAAATAACCCCCCACCCCCACACACACAGTTATAGGTGAGGTTGCATGAAGATATTACACACAGTCCTCCCATTACCCATCTGTCAACATGCATAACATATGTTACTCAACAGCATGCAGTGCAGCTATAGTCAATCCATGCTAGCAACAGTATACTTGTGTGTGATCCATGGGGTGTGTTGGTAGGTGATGCCCCTTCCCCTGGAAAACACTGCACCCATGTACACACTATTGCTGTGCACCTGTTCAGCACCCTGCCATGTACTGTGCACCATACCTCACAGGTGTACACACCACTGCTGAATGTGTATTACTTCGTCAGTTATGTCTGCTCTGCTGCTCACAGCCCCTATGTGTTTGTCCGACACATACCTGGGATGATATGTGGACAGATGTCATTTGTAAATGCCTGATGTCTGATTTACAGATGTCATCATCAGCGATGCATGTATGACCAATACGATACTATTACACTGACAACTGTCAAACCTTACCATGGCTATTGGGAGTGTACACACCCTTACTGATATGATGCCCTCTTCCTTGATATGCCATGGGACCACATTACTGCATTTGTTAACATTACATGAGCCTGATATGTGACATATGTCCTGAACAATCAAATGCAGTGTCAAACAAATGTGTTAGTTGTGCTGATGCTGACTGAGATGCATACACTTCCTGGGTGCTTATGTGTGCACGCCCTTACCATGATGGTTTGTTGCACCTAGTGTTATATGTACTACAGCAGTCAATATTCTTGGCAGGAATATAGTAGCATGGGCCATCTGCATTTGCCAATATATGGTCAGTCTGCCCTACACATGTCCCCCAACTCTGCATGATTGCAAGGTCAACTCATGTGCACATCCATTGGAGTTTACACACTGCCGTCACTATTGCTGTGGAGTCAGGGTTATGTCTGCCACAGTTCCTGACCCTGAATGTGTGCAAATACAACCATTCATATAGCATCCTTTGGATCCCTGCTGCAGTGCACTGTTGTGTCATGATGATGCCCCCTCCCCACCTTCAGCCTTTTTGCAGATGCTTGCCAACTAAGGCCTACATATGTGTGTTAGTCTGCAGTGTCCCAAACACTGAACACCATGTGTATAAGCCTAGTCCCAGCTAATGAATGACAAACATACAGGTGTACACTGGCAGATTGGGATGGTGGGCCTGAGGTGGGGTGAGGCATTGGTTGTGCAGCACATGTATCTTATGTGATACTGTCTGTAGGTTTCCAATGTGGTCTTGGTACACCATTACACATTGCAATGTTTGCCTCTTTGGGACCTCTTTTGTTATGCATTTGCTACCTGTAGAGAGGCCTGGCTGATGTTTCCTGTGGTACAACTGTCACATCTGATTACCCTAACCTATAGGCCACATGTTTGAAGAGTCCAGGCAATTGCTGACATGGGTACTGCACAGCCAGTACTTGCTAGACATTCCTGCAACCCCCTCTGTGTTGTGGCATGTTACTAGGCAGCCTGCATGACCAGTTTGCTACATGTGACATCAACTGTCTTGGATGGCCATCTGTTTATTTCCTACATCATTCCTGTCCCATACATCCTTGCCACATACATGACTGTCGGCACTGTTTGCCATGGTATATGCAATGGTGAGGTATGCTACATGTCCAACTCATGGGTATTACCTGTTGGATATGGGGCCCACACCATATCATATAAGATGTGTGCAAGCCATGGCTGCCTCTGTTGCAGGTAAGTGTACACATTTGATGGCCAAACATCTTGGACAGCAAACCAATACTTGGTGTGACATTGCGGATGTGTACTTGCTGGAAGGCGCATTTCCATGACAAATGCATGCAGTCAGTACCTCAACAGCTGCTTCCACTATATTGTATTTGGAGTGTGTGCACACATATGCTTCCAGTATTTGTGAAGGTATATATTCCACATATTTGCTGCCCTAACCTATGATTCCATATTACACACTCATTGCTCATGTTGGGACCACATTGGAGGTTGTAAGGGTTGTCTACCACAGTATTATGACATGCCGTAGTGTAGATCTGTAATAGTTGCCATTGTAATACTTGTATATACACTGTTGTAGCACTGTATAAGTGTGATGTTTCACACATGTCCCTACTGTAGGCCATGTGTCCCACCACTATGTTCATCTCTGTGCACACATTTTGCAATGACAGGATGTTAGTTATATTGTAGGAGTCTAACATACCCTTCAGATACACCATCATGGTGACCACTGTGATACAGTGCAGTTAACAGCAACAATATGTGAACATGTATGGCATGCATTATGGGTAGGTGTGTTAAATGTGTGCATGGAATATAACATAGCCATAACATGACCGGTGTATTGGCAAACCTGAACAAAACACATACTCACCAGCTACAGGCTGCTGCCTTGGAGGTATACCAGAGGGACATACATAAGTGTGTGAGAGATGTGATGTCACTAGCCACAGCTGTGGCATTGGTACAGCGTGGGTGCAGCATTACAGTACATCAACAGTACAAGCCCACAATACTACAGCTTATGCACATCTGTTTATTACTACTACACATCAACAGACTTTGTATATGTCATCTCACATATGCATGATCTACCTGCACAGAAGCGGATGGATGCACAACAGTGGTCTACTGATGTGCCCTGTGGCCTTACCTGCACGCTCCTCTGCTGGCACCCACCTCCACTATACTCTTTTCCAGTTGTTGTGTGTGTGTGGGCAGGCAGGGGCCCCGAGGCTGGCAAGGAGCTTCTCAACATGTGTCAGGGGGGATAGGCCACATGACCCCTTCCTTTTGCAAGGTGATCCCTCCCGACTGCAGCAGCATGCCGATGGGCATTGTGAAGTAGGTCAGTACAATGATGCCGGACCTGCTCATAACTGCAGTTATGCAGGGCAACACTATTTACCCTGTGGACAAGATTGTTCCACTGGGCAGTCCACTCCTGCTGCTCATGGGCTGTTCTGCCAAACAGCACCTGATAGTGCTGTACCAGGTGTATGATGATGACCTCATTTTTGTCCGTTGAATACACAGGTAGTCTGCCATGTGACATTTTGCCTGAAAGACATAAAGATGGAAACAAGTCTGAGCAACTCATACAGCAAGGTTATCATAGTTTGTAATACACATCTCAGTCTTTCCCCCCACTATATCTGCAAAAATAATCTGATCACACAACTCAATAGGTATGGCTACAGAATACCTACCATTGGGACATATATAGTATTGTACCACACTTTGTGCTATGTGTTTGTAGCCATGTTCACTGTGGGGAGACTATATCATTGCTGGCTTGTTACAGACAATGTCACTTGCATGCCATTTTAAGGGCCACTGTGGTTCCATATAGGCACGTAGTCTGTTTGCTATGTGATTGCTGCACATCTGTTGTTTTGTGTTATTGGGGATATCTATGTATGCTGTTGAACATGATCTGGGAATGTGTGGACTATTACTACCCACATATGTTCTATAACAGTGACACAATAGCATGTTTAGGGAACATTTGCCAGCAGAACCACCTCTCCAACCTCAACTGGCCATGTTACCAGGCCACATCACATGAGGGACCCACCCTGGGGCTTCATCTACTGGTCCTGCACTACCTTCAGGTGGAACCACCACAGGGGATGTGCCCCCCTGGGAGCACACACAGACATGATCCTATCACCCAGGGTCAGGTCTAGGGTCTGGGCATAGGGAGCTCCACAGAGACTGGGGGATGTGCTACAGCACCTTGAGGCCCTCAGTACACACTCACAGGGTCCACATGCTCCTCCTGCTCAGCCTCCAGCACAGGCACCTTCAGGGCCATGAAGCTGATGTTGTGACTGGTAATGGGTGGGGGCCTTGTTCCAATTGTTTCTATATGGAGGCTTATGGGGCTTCCACATCACAGACGACACTCCCCATCCAAGGTGTTTACCCACCACATGTGTCATATACCACCCCTGTAGGCTGTCTTCTCTATCTTTCACCCAACCCACCTCCACAAATATACCTGCTATCATTCCCCAAATTCCCAATCCCACCTTCACAAACAAGGGCAATGTGGTCCCAACATAGGGTTCACACATGACATAACTGTCCATGTAGCACGCACTTACTGCTGTATATATATATATATATATATATATATATATATATATGTGTGTGTGTGTGTGTGTGTGTGTGTACTGATATGTGTGATGTTTGCTCACACATAGCATGCAGCACTGTGATGCAAAACTAGGGGACATGTATTTATATACATATGTGTGTATGTTTATATATATGTAGACATACACATATACATATTTCTCTATATATGTGTAGATTTATATTATGTGCTTATTTTATATATATATATATATATATATATATATATATATATATATATATATATATATATATATATATATATATATATATATATATATACTTCACATACATGTTACGGGAATGATGTCTGTTCTGGATTGTTTGCAGGTTGGATGTTTTATTTTTTGTTGCGTTTTGTTTTTACTTTGGCTTTGTCTTTCACTCTCTCTATCTTGGTCTCTCTTCAGTAAATGGATTGAGCTGCTTTGAGTAGATTGCAGCATGGATTTTGTAGGCGATGCACATGGTGAGGTGATGGCCTCTGCACCAATCAGTGCCCTTCACTTGCTACCTGCATGCAGCATGCTGTGTAGTACTTCCAATTACCACTGTCATGGCAACCCACTACTATAAAGCTCTACATCATGTGGGCATGGTCTCTTTACCTTTCCTGTATGAGGACATCCTTCCTGTGTGTGGACAGCAGTGTTAAAGACAGCGGGTAGCAATACCTCTTACAACAGGATTTGTAGACTCAGGCCAGCTACAAATCTGTATAAAGTTCCAGAACTACAGAGTGTGAGTGGTGTTGTTATATGTATTGTATAGCACCAGTGTTACAGGGTTTGTGCATACATATTAGTTTAACATAGAATGCAGTCTGTCTCCATAGCTCTCAACTGTGGGCCTATCCACATGATGGCCAGATGTGTGCCTGTTATGTTTTGTCTGTCCACCACACAGGTCTTGTGTCAGATATATCACTGACATTGTGTGTGTTGAGTTTAATCAGTACATGGCTACATCCATTTGTGTTTCTGACATCATATTCCTGACTAAGGGCATGTTACAGACTATCCTGTAACACCAGCAACTTACTCAGTGTATGACAACATTGTTTCACATATGGGCCTATGCTCTGGCCTCTGTCCTCCACCTACACACAGGCTTTGTCCATATGACATGCGGTAAGGGGTTGTTATGTAATGGCCTGTGATTATGTCATGCTGCCATTCCTGCCATCATTCCAGTGCTGTTGTGGCCCCCACACATATTGTGGGGTAGGGTCTATATATATATGTGGGCTTCAGCTGCACAAAACACATGTGCCCTTCTGCAGTCCAAAGGTCAGTGTATTTAACAGTGTTATATGCCCCTGTAAGTCAGTCTATGGGGGTGGGGTATGCACCATATATAACCTAGGCTGTTACAACATGTGAGGGATATTGGTAGCAAGCTGCCGTAAGGTATATGGATACATTACCATACATTTCACCTTGGGAACATTGGTGGCCTAGTGCTTACTGCCATACAAACTGTTTTGTTTGTAAGTGTGATTGTGATGTTTTCAGTTATGCATTGTTATGTAACAGATACATCCCATTGTGTCAACTTATGGCAACCAAGAACTGTGCAATTTTTTTAGTGTGGACCATCCCATTATTCCAGCTATAAGTGGCTTGCCAAAGGTCCATAAACACCCGGAGGACCCACCATTAAGACCAACTGTGGCGGGACGAGGTTGTGTGACTGAACCCCTCTCCATGTATGTTGAGAATGAGTTAAAGCAGCAACTATCAAGAATACATTCCATAATCAGAGATACTGGTACATTTTTAAGACACCTATCAGATAAAATGAATGCAATCCAACAGGGAATTAAGGTGCTCTTGGTAACATTGGATGTTAACAATCTTTTCACGGTAATACCTCATGGCTATGGGATCGAAGCAGTAAGATCTTTAGCACATGAACTGAAGTTTAATGCTGACATTATTTGTCACTTATTAGATATCATTCTTCACAACAACATTTTTCTTTATGGTGATAAGTGCTACTTACAAACATGGGGGGTGGCAATGGGCACACCATGTGCCAACACCTACTCGAATCTGGTACTTGCATATTGGGAACGGCAAAATATAATACGCTTGAAGAATCCATGGAGAAGTCATTTATTATATTATGGGCACTTTGTGGATGATATTTTTATTGTGTGGATGGGGCAGGTCGTAGATCTGCAAGCATTCACAGACTATTTGCACTCTACCACAGAGTTCCTTAAATTTTTAGTTAAATACTCAGATAAAGAGATTGACTTTTTGGATGTTAAAATTAGCTATGATGTCATGCAAGGTCTCTGAACAGGAGTACATCGCAAGGAAACTTGGCGTAACCATTATTTATATCGCCATAGTATGCACCTAAGTCATACCTACAAGAATATAATGGAAAATCAAAGGATGCGCCTATCTAGGTTATGTACTGAGTAAGATA